>NW_028293764.1:0-19819 GCF_964341445.2 Mesoplodon mirus | reverse complement strand
TGTCTTTCAGTCAGCCTGGAGGCCGCCACTACCTACCTTCCAAATGGGGAAAACGCTGCCTTTCTCCAGGCTTCTCAATTACAACCTGGCTCACCCAGCACATGCACCTCTCTTCCCTGACAACCCAAAGGAGACCCTTGGAACACAGTTCGGCCCTCTGCGATGAAACTTGTGGATGCAGTGTGTTCTGCCTGTGGTGAATGGCATAATCCTCTAAAAGGCCTCAGGAGGCCTAAGGTGACTTTGGATGTTCCAGATGCGTAGGAATGCTCAGGGTGAATCTCCACTTTCTTTCGGGCTGGACCTAAAGTCTAGTTTTCGGCATCACTTAGAGGGCCGTCGAGCAGGAGTCCCCAAACTGAATTGGAGCCCCGGCGGTTTCTTTCAGGGCAGCGTAGGTTTCCTCAACGTGGCAGACCCGCATGGAAAGAAAGGCTGCCGAGAACCGCGTTCCTGAGGCTGTTTCCAAGCTGTGGAACGCTCGCCATAGGAGAACAACTTAGTTCCCGGCCCCTCCAACTGCAGAGTGAGGGGTGTTCCCAGAGCTGTGTAGCCCTTGACTGTGCTCCGAAGGCTTTTTGGTACACAGTGTCCTTCCTTGGAGAGAAGTGCCCACGTGAGAGTCTTGAGCGCTGTGAGGCATACTAAAGCTAAAGCCGTCCATTGACGAAGACTTCCTGCAAAGTGGTGCACCCCTATCTCTGGTCGTGGGGAAAGGTGCACCTTACCTCGAGACTAGAGGTCACATTGAGTTGGCACTCTAGCTACACTGTGCCCTGGGGTGAGCGCCCAGGAAGGAGTCGCAAGCACCTGGTTTCTTTTGGAAAATCTCACTGCTCGTCAGAGGCATCTGTGGCGTGAATAGCGTCCTGCTGGTGTGGTTTTCAGGCAGCTTGGAAGCTGCACCGAAGTTGCTCTCCAAAGGGGGAAAGTCGGGCTTCTCCCGCATGCTCCTGTTTCCAACGTGACCCCACAGCGCATTTACCGGCACTGTCGGACTGACGACTGGAGACTTTGAGCCACACTGGGCCTTTCTATGATCACACGTGTTTGGACGCGGCGTGCTTTGCATGCCATGAGTAGCGTTACCCGCTTAATGACTAAGTCAGGCCGAGGTGACTTCGGAGAGTCCAAATGCCTCCCAATTTTACCGGTTTTCCTGTATTTTCTGTCAGGCTGGACCTACAGTGTACCTTGGTCACAACAGAGAGATGACAGGTAAGACTTGCCAGGATGCACTTTAGGCTCAGGGTTTCTTTCCGTGCAGTTCAGGGGGCCTCCACAGAGGGAGGGCCACGTTGAGTGTAATACTGGCAGAAACGTTGTCCTGGGGCTGCCTTACAGCTGTAGAAATCAAGCTATGCAAGCGAGAAGCAGTTCATTGCCCTTCCCTCTGCATAGAAAGACTTGACCCCAACCGTCTGTGCTGTGTCATGTGGCTCGGAAAACACAAAGGGGACTCCCAGCACACACGCTCTCCCTCAGAAGGGAATTCATACGCGACTCTCTCAGGCCTACGGAAAGCCGTAGAGGAGTCAGGGTTCATGGAGATGGCTGCGCACCAAACTTTGCTGCTGGGAGACACTCGTGCTTACCTTGAGGCTCGGGGTCACGTTCACTTGGCACTTTAGCTAGGGCAAGCGTGGGATGAGCTCCTAGCAAGGCCCTGGAGACCACCTGGATTCGTAGGAGAAAACGCACTTTCTTCACTGAGGCATTCCTACAAGTGACCGGCAGACGGGTAACAGCAATGTCTTTCAGTCAGCCTGGAGGCCGCCACTACCTACCTTCCAAATGGGGAAAACGCTGCCTTTCTCCAGGCTTCTCAATTACAACCTGGCTCACCCAGCACATGCACCTCTCTTCCCTGACAACCCAAAGGAGACCCTTGGAACACAGTTCGGCCCTCTGCGATGAAACTTGTGGATGCAGTGTGTTCTGCCTGTGGTGAATGGCATAATCCTCTAAAAGGCCTCAGGAGGCCTAAGGTGACTTTGGATGTTCCAGATGCGTAGGAATGCTCAGGGTGAATCTCCACTTTCTTTCGGGCTGGACCTAAAGTCTAGTTTTCGGCATCACTTAGAGGGCCGTCGAGCAGGAGTCCCCAAACTGAATTGGAGCCCCGGCGGTTTCTTTCAGGGCAGCGTAGGTTTCCTCAACGTGGCAGACCCGCATGGAAAGAAAGGCTGCCGAGAACCGCGTTCCTGAGGCTGTTTCCAAGCTGTGGAACGCTCGCCATAGGAGAACAACTTAGTTCCCGGCCCCTCCAACTGCAGAGTGAGGGGTGTTCCCAGAGCTGTGTAGCCCTTGACTGTGCTCCGAAGGCTTTTTGGTACACAGTGTCCTTCCTTGGAGAGAAGTGCCCACGTGAGAGTCTTGAGCGCTGTGAGGCATACTAAAGCTAAAGCCGTCCATTGACGAAGACTTCCTGCAAAGTGGTGCACCCCTATCTCTGGTCGTGGGGAAAGGTGCACCTTACCTCGAGACTAGAGGTCACATTGAGTTGGCACTCTAGCTACACTGTGCCCTGGGGTGAGCGCCCAGGAAGGAGTCGCAAGCACCTGGTTTCTTTTGGAAAATCTCACTGCTCGTCAGAGGCATCTGTGGCGTGAATAGCGTCCTGCTGGTGTGGTTTTCAGGCAGCTTGGAAGCTGCACCGAAGTTGCTCTCCAAAGGGGGAAAGTCGGGCTTCTCCCGCATGCTCCTGTTTCCAACGTGACCCCACAGCGCATTTACCGGCACTGTCGGACTGACGACTGGAGACTTTGAGCCACACTGGGCCTTTCTATGATCACACGTGTTTGGACGCGGCGTGCTTTGCATGCCATGAGTAGCGTTACCCGCTTAATGACGAAGTCAGGCCGAGGTGACTTCGGAGAGTCCAAATGCCTCCCAATTTTACCGGTTTTCCTGTATTTTCTGTCAGGCTGGACCTACAGTGTACCTTGGTCACAACAGAGAGATGACAGGTAAGACTTGCCAGGATGCACTTTAGGCTCAGGGTTTCTTTCCGTGCAGTTCAGGGGGCCTCCACAGAGGGAGGGCCACGTTGAGTGTAATACTGGCAGAAACGTTGTCCTGGGGCTGCCTTACAGCTGTAGAAATCAAGCTATGCAAGCGAGAAGCAGTTCATTGCCCTTCCCTCTGCATAGAAAGACTTGACCCCAACCGTCTGTGCTGTGTCATGTGGCTCGGAAAACACAAAGGGGACTCCCAGCACACACGCTCTCCCTCAGAAGGGAATTCATACGCGACTCTCTCAGGCCTACGGAAAGCCGTAGAGGAGTCAGGGTTCATGGAGATGGCTGCGCACCAAACTTTGCTGCTGGGAGACACTCGTGCTTACCTTGAGGCTCGGGGTCACGTTCACTTGGCACTTTAGCTAGGGCAAGCGTGGGATGAGCTCCTAGCAAGGCCCTGGAGACCACCTGGATTCGTAGGAGAAAACGCACTTTCTTCACTGAGGCATTCCTACAAGTGACCGGCAGACGGGTAACAGCAATGTCTTTCAGTCAGCCTGGAGGCCGCCACTACCTACCTTCCAAATGGGGAAAACGCTGCCTTTCTCCAGGCTTCTCAATTACAACCTGGCTCACCCAGCACATGCACCTCTCTTCCCTGACAACCCAAAGGAGACCCTTGGAACACAGTTCGGCCCTCTGCGATGAAACTTGTGGATGCAGTGTGTTCTGCCTGTGGTGAATGGCATAATCCTCTAAAAGGCCTCAGGAGGCCTAAGGTGACTTTGGATGTTCCAGATGCGTAGGAATGCTCAGGGTGAATCTCCACTTTCTTTCGGGCTGGACCTAAAGTCTAGTTTTCGGCATCACTTAGAGGGCCGTCGAGCAGGAGTCCCCAAACTGAATTGGAGCCCCGGCGGTTTCTTTCAGGGCAGCGTAGGTTTCCTCAACGTGGCAGACCCGCATGGAAAGAAAGGCTGCCGAGAACCGCGTTCCTGAGGCTGTTTCCAAGCTGTGGAACGCTCGCCATAGGAGAACAACTTAGTTCCCGGCCCCTCCAACTGCAGAGTGAGGGGTGTTCCCAGAGCTGTGTAGCCCTTGACTGTGCTCCGAAGGCTTTTTGGTACACAGTGTCCTTCCTTGGAGAGAAGTGCCCACGTGAGAGTCTTGAGCGCTGTGAGGCATACTAAAGCTAAAGCCGTCCATTGACGAAGACTTCCTGCAAAGTGGTGCACCCCTATCTCTGGTCGTGGGGAAAGGTGCACCTTACCTCGAGACTAGAGGTCACATTGAGTTGGCACTCTAGCTACACTGTGCCCTGGGGTGAGCGCCCAGGAAGGAGTCGCAAGCACCTGGTTTCTTTTGGAAAATCTCACTGCTCGTCAGAGGCATCTGTGGCGTGAATAGCGTCCTGCTGGTGTGGTTTTCAGGCAGCTTGGAAGCTGCACCGAAGTTGCTCTCCAAAGGGGGAAAGTCGGGCTTCTCCCGCATGCTCCTGTTTCCAACGTGACCCCACAGCGCATTTACCGGCACTGTCGGACTGACGACTGGAGACTTTGAGCCACACTGGGCCTTTCTATGATCACACGTGTTTGGACGCGGCGTGCTTTGCATGCCATGAGTAGCGTTACCCGCTTAATGACGAAGTCAGGCCGAGGTGACTTCGGAGAGTCCAAATGCCTCCCAATTTTACCGGTTTTCCTGTATTTTCTGTCAGGCTGGACCTACAGTGTACCTTGGTCACAACAGAGAGATGACAGGTAAGACTTGCCAGGATGCACTTTAGGCTCAGGGTTTCTTTCCGTGCAGTTCAGGGGGCCTCCACAGAGGGAGGGCCACGTTGAGTGTAATACTGGCAGAAACGTTGTCCTGGGGCTGCCTTACAGCTGTAGAAATCAAGCTATGCAAGCGAGAAGCAGTTCATTGCCCTTCCCTCTGCATAGAAAGACTTGACCCCAACCGTCTGTGCTGTGTCATGTGGCTCGGAAAACACAAAGGGGACTCCCAGCACACACGCTCTCCCTCAGAAGGGAATTCATACGCGACTCTCTCAGGCCTACGGAAAGCCGTAGAGGAGTCAGGGTTCATGGAGATGGCTGCGCACCAAACTTTGCTGCTGGGAGACACTCGTGCTTACCTTGAGGCTCGGGGTCACGTTCACTTGGCACTTTAGCTAGGGCAAGCGTGGGATGAGCTCCTAGCAAGGCCCTGGAGACCACCTGGATTCGTAGGAGAAAACGCACTTTCTTCACTGAGGCATTCCTACAAGTGACCGGCAGACGGGTAACAGCAATGTCTTTCAGTCAGCCTGGAGGCCGCCACTACCTACCTTCCAAATGGGGAAAACGCTGCCTTTCTCCAGGCTTCTCAATTACAACCTGGCTCACCCAGCACATGCACCTCTCTTCCCTGACAACCCAAAGGAGACCCTTGGAACACAGTTCGGCCCTCTGCGATGAAACTTGTGGATGCAGTGTGTTCTGCCTGTGGTGAATGGCATAATCCTCTAAAAGGCCTCAGGAGGCCTAAGGTGACTTTGGATGTTCCAGATGCGTAGGAATGCTCAGGGTGAATCTCCACTTTCTTTCGGGCTGGACCTAAAGTCTAGTTTTCGGCATCACTTAGAGGGCCGTCGAGCAGGAGTCCCCAAACTGAATTGGAGCCCCGGCGGTTTCTTTCAGGGCAGCGTAGGTTTCCTCAACGTGGCAGACCCGCATGGAAAGAAAGGCTGCCGAGAACCGCGTTCCTGAGGCTGTTTCCAAGCTGTGGAACGCTCGCCATAGGAGAACAACTTAGTTCCCGGCCCCTCCAACTGCAGAGTGAGGGGTGTTCCCAGAGCTGTGTAGCCCTTGACTGTGCTCCGAAGGCTTTTTGGTACACAGTGTCCTTCCTTGGAGAGAAGTGCCCACGTGAGAGTCTTGAGCGCTGTGAGGCATACTAAAGCTAAAGCCGTCCATTGACGAAGACTTCCTGCAAAGTGGTGCACCCCTATCTCTGGTCGTGGGGAAAGGTGCACCTTACCTCGAGACTAGAGGTCACATTGAGTTGGCACTCTAGCTACACTGTGCCCTGGGGTGAGCGCCCAGGAAGGAGTCGCAAGCACCTGGTTTCTTTTGGAAAATCTCACTGCTCGTCAGAGGCATCTGTGGCGTGAATAGCGTCCTGCTGGTGTGGTTTTCAGGCAGCTTGGAAGCTGCACCGAAGTTGCTCTCCAAAGGGGGAAAGTCGGGCTTCTCCCGCATGCTCCTGTTTCCAACGTGACCCCACAGCGCATTTACCGGCACTGTCGGACTGACGACTGGAGACTTTGAGCCACACTGGGCCTTTCTATGATCACACGTGTTTGGACGCGGCGTGCTTTGCATGCCATGAGTAGCGTTACCCGCTTAATGACGAAGTCAGGCCGAGGTGACTTCGGAGAGTCCAAATGCCTCCCAATTTTACCGGTTTTCCTGTATTTTCTGTCAGGCTGGACCTACAGTGTACCTTGGTCACAACAGAGAGATGACAGGTAAGACTTGCCAGGATGCACTTTAGGCTCAGGGTTTCTTTCCGTGCAGTTCAGGGGGCCTCCACAGAGGGAGGGCCACGTTGAGTGTAATACTGGCAGAAACGTTGTCCTGGGGCTGCCTTACAGCTGTAGAAATCAAGCTATGCAAGCGAGAAGCAGTTCATTGCCCTTCCCTCTGCATAGAAAGACTTGACCCCAACCGTCTGTGCTGTGTCATGTGGCTCGGAAAACACAAAGGGGACTCCCAGCACACACGCTCTCCCTCAGAAGGGAATTCATACGCGACTCTCTCAGGCCTACGGAAAGCCGTAGAGGAGTCAGGGTTCATGGAGATGGCTGCGCACCAAACTTTGCTGCTGGGAGACACTCGTGCTTACCTTGAGGCTCGGGGTCACGTTCACTTGGCACTTTAGCTAGGGCAAGCGTGGGATGAGCTCCTAGCAAGGCCCTGGAGACCACCTGGATTCGTAGGAGAAAACGCACTTTCTTCACTGAGGCATTCCTACAAGTGACCGGCAGACGGGTAACAGCAATGTCTTTCAGTCAGCCTGGAGGCCGCCACTACCTACCTTCCAAATGGGGAAAACGCTGCCTTTCTCCAGGCTTCTCAATTACAACCTGGCTCACCCAGCACATGCACCTCTCTTCCCTGACAACCCAAAGGAGACCCTTGGAACACAGTTCGGCCCTCTGCGATGAAACTTGTGGATGCAGTGTGTTCTGCCTGTGGTGAATGGCATAATCCTCTAAAAGGCCTCAGGAGGCCTAAGGTGACTTTGGATGTTCCAGATGCGTAGGAATGCTCAGGGTGAATCTCCACTTTCTTTCGGGCTGGACCTAAAGTCTAGTTTTCGGCATCACTTAGAGGGCCGTCGAGCAGGAGTCCCCAAACTGAATTGGAGCCCCGGCGGTTTCTTTCAGGGCAGCGTAGGTTTCCTCAACGTGGCAGACCCGCATGGAAAGAAAGGCTGCCGAGAACCGCGTTCCTGAGGCTGTTTCCAAGCTGTGGAACGCTCGCCATAGGAGAACAACTTAGTTCCCGGCCCCTCCAACTGCAGAGTGAGGGGTGTTCCCAGAGCTGTGTAGCCCTTGACTGTGCTCCGAAGGCTTTTTGGTACACAGTGTCCTTCCTTGGAGAGAAGTGCCCACGTGAGAGTCTTGAGCGCTGTGAGGCATACTAAAGCTAAAGCCGTCCATTGACGAAGACTTCCTGCAAAGTGGTGCACCCCTATCTCTGGTCGTGGGGAAAGGTGCACCTTACCTCGAGACTAGAGGTCACATTGAGTTGGCACTCTAGCTACACTGTGCCCTGGGGTGAGCGCCCAGGAAGGAGTCGCAAGCACCTGGTTTCTTTTGGAAAATCTCACTGCTCGTCAGAGGCATCTGTGGCGTGAATAGCGTCCTGCTGGTGTGGTTTTCAGGCAGCTTGGAAGCTGCACCGAAGTTGCTCTCCAAAGGGGGAAAGTCGGGCTTCTCCCGCATGCTCCTGTTTCCAACGTGACCCCACAGCGCATTTACCGGCACTGTCGGACTGACGACTGGAGACTTTGAGCCACACTGGGCCTTTCTATGATCACACGTGTTTGGACGCGGCGTGCTTTGCATGCCATGAGTAGCGTTACCCGCTTAATGACGAAGTCAGGCCGAGGTGACTTCGGAGAGTCCAAATGCCTCCCAATTTTACCGGTTTTCCTGTATTTTCTGTCAGGCTGGACCTACAGTGTACCTTGGTCACAACAGAGAGATGACAGGTAAGACTTGCCAGGATGCACTTTAGGCTCAGGGTTTCTTTCCGTGCAGTTCAGGGGGCCTCCACAGAGGGAGGGCCACGTTGAGTGTAATACTGGCAGAAACGTTGTCCTGGGGCTGCCTTACAGCTGTAGAAATCAAGCTATGCAAGCGAGAAGCAGTTCATTGCCCTTCCCTCTGCATAGAAAGACTTGACCCCAACCGTCTGTGCTGTGTCATGTGGCTCGGAAAACACAAAGGGGACTCCCAGCACACACGCTCTCCCTCAGAAGGGAATTCATACGCGACTCTCTCAGGCCTACGGAAAGCCGTAGAGGAGTCAGGGTTCATGGAGATGGCTGCGCACCAAACTTTGCTGCTGGGAGACACTCGTGCTTACCTTGAGGCTCGGGGTCACGTTCACTTGGCACTTTAGCTAGGGCAAGCGTGGGATGAGCTCCTAGCAAGGCCCTGGAGACCACCTGGATTCGTAGGAGAAAACGCACTTTCTTCACTGAGGCATTCCTACAAGTGACCGGCAGACGGGTAACAGCAATGTCTTTCAGTCAGCCTGGAGGCCGCCACTACCTACCTTCCAAATGGGGAAAACGCTGCCTTTCTCCAGGCTTCTCAATTACAACCTGGCTCACCCAGCACATGCACCTCTCTTCCCTGACAACCCAAAGGAGACCCTTGGAACACAGTTCGGCCCTCTGCGATGAAACTTGTGGATGCAGTGTGTTCTGCCTGTGGTGAATGGCATAATCCTCTAAAAGGCCTCAGGAGGCCTAAGGTGACTTTGGATGTTCCAGATGCGTAGGAATGCTCAGGGTGAATCTCCACTTTCTTTCGGGCTGGACCTAAAGTCTAGTTTTCGGCATCACTTAGAGGGCCGTCGAGCAGGAGTCCCCAAACTGAATTGGAGCCCCGGCGGTTTCTTTCAGGGCAGCGTAGGTTTCCTCAACGTGGCAGACCCGCATGGAAAGAAAGGCTGCCGAGAACCGCGTTCCTGAGGCTGTTTCCAAGCTGTGGAACGCTCGCCATAGGAGAACAACTTAGTTCCCGGCCCCTCCAACTGCAGAGTGAGGGGTGTTCCCAGAGCTGTGTAGCCCTTGACTGTGCTCCGAAGGCTTTTTGGTACACAGTGTCCTTCCTTGGAGAGAAGTGCCCACGTGAGAGTCTTGAGCGCTGTGAGGCATACTAAAGCTAAAGCCGTCCATTGACGAAGACTTCCTGCAAAGTGGTGCACCCCTATCTCTGGTCGTGGGGAAAGGTGCACCTTACCTCGAGACTAGAGGTCACATTGAGTTGGCACTCTAGCTACACTGTGCCCTGGGGTGAGCGCCCAGGAAGGAGTCGCAAGCACCTGGTTTCTTTTGGAAAATCTCACTGCTCGTCAGAGGCATCTGTGGCGTGAATAGCGTCCTGCTGGTGTGGTTTTCAGGCAGCTTGGAAGCTGCACCGAAGTTGCTCTCCAAAGGGGGAAAGTCGGGCTTCTCCCGCATGCTCCTGTTTCCAACGTGACCCCACAGCGCATTTACCGGCACTGTCGGACTGACGACTGGAGACTTTGAGCCACACTGGGCCTTTCTATGATCACACGTGTTTGGACGCGGCGTGCTTTGCATGCCATGAGTAGCGTTACCCGCTTAATGACGAAGTCAGGCCGAGGTGACTTCGGAGAGTCCAAATGCCTCCCAATTTTACCGGTTTTCCTGTATTTTCTGTCAGGCTGGACCTACAGTGTACCTTGGTCACAACAGAGAGATGACAGGTAAGACTTGCCAGGATGCACTTTAGGCTCAGGGTTTCTTTCCGTGCAGTTCAGGGGGCCTCCACAGAGGGAGGGCCACGTTGAGTGTAATACTGGCAGAAACGTTGTCCTGGGGCTGCCTTACAGCTGTAGAAATCAAGCTATGCAAGCGAGAAGCAGTTCATTGCCCTTCCCTCTGCATAGAAAGACTTGACCCCAACCGTCTGTGCTGTGTCATGTGGCTCGGAAAACACAAAGGGGACTCCCAGCACACACGCTCTCCCTCAGAAGGGAATTCATACGCGACTCTCTCAGGCCTACGGAAAGCCGTAGAGGAGTCAGGGTTCATGGAGATGGCTGCGCACCAAACTTTGCTGCTGGGAGACACTCGTGCTTACCTTGAGGCTCGGGGTCACGTTCACTTGGCACTTTAGCTAGGGCAAGCGTGGGATGAGCTCCTAGCAAGGCCCTGGAGACCACCTGGATTCGTAGGAGAAAACGCACTTTCTTCACTGAGGCATTCCTACAAGTGACCGGCAGACGGGTAACAGCAATGTCTTTCAGTCAGCCTGGAGGCCGCCACTACCTACCTTCCAAATGGGGAAAACGCTGCCTTTCTCCAGGCTTCTCAATTACAACCTGGCTCACCCAGCACATGCACCTCTCTTCCCTGACAACCCAAAGGAGACCCTTGGAACACAGTTCGGCCCTCTGCGATGAAACTTGTGGATGCAGTGTGTTCTGCCTGTGGTGAATGGCATAATCCTCTAAAAGGCCTCAGGAGGCCTAAGGTGACTTTGGATGTTCCAGATGCGTAGGAATGCTCAGGGTGAATCTCCACTTTCTTTCGGGCTGGACCTAAAGTCTAGTTTTCGGCATCACTTAGAGGGCCGTCGAGCAGGAGTCCCCAAACTGAATTGGAGCCCCGGCGGTTTCTTTCAGGGCAGCGTAGGTTTCCTCAACGTGGCAGACCCGCATGGAAAGAAAGGCTGCCGAGAACCGCGTTCCTGAGGCTGTTTCCAAGCTGTGGAACGCTCGCCATAGGAGAACAACTTAGTTCCCGGCCCCTCCAACTGCAGAGTGAGGGGTGTTCCCAGAGCTGTGTAGCCCTTGACTGTGCTCCGAAGGCTTTTTGGTACACAGTGTCCTTCCTTGGAGAGAAGTGCCCACGTGAGAGTCTTGAGCGCTGTGAGGCATACTAAAGCTAAAGCCGTCCATTGACGAAGACTTCCTGCAAAGTGGTGCACCCCTATCTCTGGTCGTGGGGAAAGGTGCACCTTACCTCGAGACTAGAGGTCACATTGAGTTGGCACTCTAGCTACACTGTGCCCTGGGGTGAGCGCCCAGGAAGGAGTCGCAAGCACCTGGTTTCTTTTGGAAAATCTCACTGCTCGTCAGAGGCATCTGTGGCGTGAATAGCGTCCTGCTGGTGTGGTTTTCAGGCAGCTTGGAAGCTGCACCGAAGTTGCTCTCCAAAGGGGGAAAGTCGGGCTTCTCCCGCATGCTCCTGTTTCCAACGTGACCCCACAGCGCATTTACCGGCACTGTCGGACTGACGACTGGAGACTTTGAGCCACACTGGGCCTTTCTATGATCACACGTGTTTGGACGCGGCGTGCTTTGCATGCCATGAGTAGCGTTACCCGCTTAATGACGAAGTCAGGCCGAGGTGACTTCGGAGAGTCCAAATGCCTCCCAATTTTACCGGTTTTCCTGTATTTTCTGTCAGGCTGGACCTACAGTGTACCTTGGTCACAACAGAGAGATGACAGGTAAGACTTGCCAGGATGCACTTTAGGCTCAGGGTTTCTTTCCGTGCAGTTCAGGGGGCCTCCACAGAGGGAGGGCCACGTTGAGTGTAATACTGGCAGAAACGTTGTCCTGGGGCTGCCTTACAGCTGTAGAAATCAAGCTATGCAAGCGAGAAGCAGTTCATTGCCCTTCCCTCTGCATAGAAAGACTTGACCCCAACCGTCTGTGCTGTGTCATGTGGCTCGGAAAACACAAAGGGGACTCCCAGCACACACGCTCTCCCTCAGAAGGGAATTCATACGCGACTCTCTCAGGCCTACGGAAAGCCGTAGAGGAGTCAGGGTTCATGGAGATGGCTGCGCACCAAACTTTGCTGCTGGGAGACACTCGTGCTTACCTTGAGGCTCGGGGTCACGTTCACTTGGCACTTTAGCTAGGGCAAGCGTGGGATGAGCTCCTAGCAAGGCCCTGGAGACCACCTGGATTCGTAGGAGAAAACGCACTTTCTTCACTGAGGCATTCCTACAAGTGACCGGCAGACGGGTAACAGCAATGTCTTTCAGTCAGCCTGGAGGCCGCCACTACCTACCTTCCAAATGGGGAAAACGCTGCCTTTCTCCAGGCTTCTCAATTACAACCTGGCTCACCCAGCACATGCACCTCTCTTCCCTGACAACCCAAAGGAGACCCTTGGAACACAGTTCGGCCCTCTGCGATGAAACTTGTGGATGCAGTGTGTTCTGCCTGTGGTGAATGGCATAATCCTCTAAAAGGCCTCAGGAGGCCTAAGGTGACTTTGGATGTTCCAGATGCGTAGGAATGCTCAGGGTGAATCTCCACTTTCTTTCGGGCTGGACCTAAAGTCTAGTTTTCGGCATCACTTAGAGGGCCGTCGAGCAGGAGTCCCCAAACTGAATTGGAGCCCCGGCGGTTTCTTTCAGGGCAGCGTAGGTTTCCTCAACGTGGCAGACCCGCATGGAAAGAAAGGCTGCCGAGAACCGCGTTCCTGAGGCTGTTTCCAAGCTGTGGAACGCTCGCCATAGGAGAACAACTTAGTTCCCGGCCCCTCCAACTGCAGAGTGAGGGGTGTTCCCAGAGCTGTGTAGCCCTTGACTGTGCTCCGAAGGCTTTTTGGTACACAGTGTCCTTCCTTGGAGAGAAGTGCCCACGTGAGAGTCTTGAGCGCTGTGAGGCATACTAAAGCTAAAGCCGTCCATTGACGAAGACTTCCTGCAAAGTGGTGCACCCCTATCTCTGGTCGTGGGGAAAGGTGCACCTTACCTCGAGACTAGAGGTCACATTGAGTTGGCACTCTAGCTACACTGTGCCCTGGGGTGAGCGCCCAGGAAGGAGTCGCAAGCACCTGGTTTCTTTTGGAAAATCTCACTGCTCGTCAGAGGCATCTGTGGCGTGAATAGCGTCCTGCTGGTGTGGTTTTCAGGCAGCTTGGAAGCTGCACCGAAGTTGCTCTCCAAAGGGGGAAAGTCGGGCTTCTCCCGCATGCTCCTGTTTCCAACGTGACCCCACAGCGCATTTACCGGCACTGTCGGACTGACGACTGGAGACTTTGAGCCACACTGGGCCTTTCTATGATCACACGTGTTTGGACGCGGCGTGCTTTGCATGCCATGAGTAGCGTTACCCGCTTAATGACGAAGTCAGGCCGAGGTGACTTCGGAGAGTCCAAATGCCTCCCAATTTTACCGGTTTTCCTGTATTTTCTGTCAGGCTGGACCTACAGTGTACCTTGGTCACAACAGAGAGATGACAGGTAAGACTTGCCAGGATGCACTTTAGGCTCAGGGTTTCTTTCCGTGCAGTTCAGGGGGCCTCCACAGAGGGAGGGCCACGTTGAGTGTAATACTGGCAGAAACGTTGTCCTGGGGCTGCCTTACAGCTGTAGAAATCAAGCTATGCAAGCGAGAAGCAGTTCATTGCCCTTCCCTCTGCATAGAAAGACTTGACCCCAACCGTCTGTGCTGTGTCATGTGGCTCGGAAAACACAAAGGGGACTCCCAGCACACACGCTCTCCCTCAGAAGGGAATTCATACGCGACTCTCTCAGGCCTACGGAAAGCCGTAGAGGAGTCAGGGTTCATGGAGATGGCTGCGCACCAAACTTTGCTGCTGGGAGACACTCGTGCTTACCTTGAGGCTCGGGGTCACGTTCACTTGGCACTTTAGCTAGGGCAAGCGTGGGATGAGCTCCTAGCAAGGCCCTGGAGACCACCTGGATTCGTAGGAGAAAACGCACTTTCTTCACTGAGGCATTCCTACAAGTGACCGGCAGACGGGTAACAGCAATGTCTTTCAGTCAGCCTGGAGGCCGCCACTACCTACCTTCCAAATGGGGAAAACGCTGCCTTTCTCCAGGCTTCTCAATTACAACCTGGCTCACCCAGCACATGCACCTCTCTTCCCTGACAACCCAAAGGAGACCCTTGGAACACAGTTCGGCCCTCTGCGATGAAACTTGTGGATGCAGTGTGTTCTGCCTGTGGTGAATGGCATAATCCTCTAAAAGGCCTCAGGAGGCCTAAGGTGACTTTGGATGTTCCAGATGCGTAGGAATGCTCAGGGTGAATCTCCACTTTCTTTCGGGCTGGACCTAAAGTCTAGTTTTCGGCATCACTTAGAGGGCCGTCGAGCAGGAGTCCCCAAACTGAATTGGAGCCCCGGCGGTTTCTTTCAGGGCAGCGTAGGTTTCCTCAACGTGGCAGACCCGCATGGAAAGAAAGGCTGCCGAGAACCGCGTTCCTGAGGCTGTTTCCAAGCTGTGGAACGCTCGCCATAGGAGAACAACTTAGTTCCCGGCCCCTCCAACTGCAGAGTGAGGGGTGTTCCCAGAGCTGTGTAGCCCTTGACTGTGCTCCGAAGGCTTTTTGGTACACAGTGTCCTTCCTTGGAGAGAAGTGCCCACGTGAGAGTCTTGAGCGCTGTGAGGCATACTAAAGCTAAAGCCGTCCATTGACGAAGACTTCCTGCAAAGTGGTGCACCCCTATCTCTGGTCGTGGGGAAAGGTGCACCTTACCTCGAGACTAGAGGTCACATTGAGTTGGCACTCTAGCTACACTGTGCCCTGGGGTGAGCGCCCAGGAAGGAGTCGCAAGCACCTGGTTTCTTTTGGAAAATCTCACTGCTCGTCAGAGGCATCTGTGGCGTGAATAGCGTCCTGCTGGTGTGGTTTTCAGGCAGCTTGGAAGCTGCACCGAAGTTGCTCTCCAAAGGGGGAAAGTCGGGCTTCTCCCGCATGCTCCTGTTTCCAACGTGACCCCACAGCGCATTTACCGGCACTGTCGGACTGACGACTGGAGACTTTGAGCCACACTGGGCCTTTCTATGATCACACGTGTTTGGACGCGGCGTGCTTTGCATGCCATGAGTAGCGTTACCCGCTTAATGACGAAGTCAGGCCGAGGTGACTTCGGAGAGTCCAAATGCCTCCCAATTTTACCGGTTTTCCTGTATTTTCTGTCAGGCTGGACCTACAGTGTACCTTGGTCACAACAGAGAGATGACAGGTAAGACTTGCCAGGATGCACTTTAGGCTCAGGGTTTCTTTCCGTGCAGTTCAGGGGGCCTCCACAGAGGGAGGGCCACGTTGAGTGTAATACTGGCAGAAACGTTGTCCTGGGGCTGCCTTACAGCTGTAGAAATCAAGCTATGCAAGCGAGAAGCAGTTCATTGCCCTTCCCTCTGCATAGAAAGACTTGACCCCAACCGTCTGTGCTGTGTCATGTGGCTCGGAAAACACAAAGGGGACTCCCAGCACACACGCTCTCCCTCAGAAGGGAATTCATACGCGACTCTCTCAGGCCTACGGAAAGCCGTAGAGGAGTCAGGGTTCATGGAGATGGCTGCGCACCAAACTTTGCTGCTGGGAGACACTCGTGCTTACCTTGAGGCTCGGGGTCACGTTCACTTGGCACTTTAGCTAGGGCAAGCGTGGGATGAGCTCCTAGCAAGGCCCTGGAGACCACCTGGATTCGTAGGAGAAAACGCACTTTCTTCACTGAGGCATTCCTACAAGTGACCGGCAGACGGGTAACAGCAATGTCTTTCAGTCAGCCTGGAGGCCGCCACTACCTACCTTCCAAATGGGGAAAACGCTGCCTTTCTCCAGGCTTCTCAATTACAACCTGGCTCACCCAGCACATGCACCTCTCTTCCCTGACAACCCAAAGGAGACCCTTGGAACACAGTTCGGCCCTCTGCGATGAAACTTGTGGATGCAGTGTGTTCTGCCTGTGGTGAATGGCATAATCCTCTAAAAGGCCTCAGGAGGCCTAAGGTGACTTTGGATGTTCCAGATGCGTAGGAATGCTCAGGGTGAATCTCCACTTTCTTTCGGGCTGGACCTAAAGTCTAGTTTTCGGCATCACTTAGAGGGCCGTCGAGCAGGAGTCCCCAAACTGAATTGGAGCCCCGGCGGTTTCTTTCAGGGCAGCGTAGGTTTCCTCAACGTGGCAGACCCGCATGGAAAGAAAGGCTGCCGAGAACCGCGTTCCTGAGGCTGTTTCCAAGCTGTGGAACGCTCGCCATAGGAGAACAACTTAGTTCCCGGCCCCTCCAACTGCAGAGTGAGGGGTGTTCCCAGAGCTGTGTAGCCCTTGACTGTGCTCCGAAGGCTTTTTGGTACACAGTGTCCTTCCTTGGAGAGAAGTGCCCACGTGAGAGTCTTGAGCGCTGTGAGGCATACTAAAGCTAAAGCCGTCCATTGACGAAGACTTCCTGCAAAGTGGTGCACCCCTATCTCTGGTCGTGGGGAAAGGTGCACCTTACCTCGAGACTAGAGGTCACATTGAGTTGGCACTCTAGCTACACTGTGCCCTGGGGTGAGCGCCCAGGAAGGAGTCGCAAGCACCTGGTTTCTTTTGGAAAATCTCACTGCTCGTCAGAGGCATCTGTGGCGTGAATAGCGTCCTGCTGGTGTGGTTTTCAGGCAGCTTGGAAGCTGCACCGAAGTTGCTCTCCAAAGGGGGAAAGTCGGGCTTCTCCCGCATGCTCCTGTTTCCAACGTGACCCCACAGCGCATTTACCGGCACTGTCGGACTGACGACTGGAGACTTTGAGCCACACTGGGCCTTTCTATGATCACACGTGTTTGGACGCGGCGTGCTTTGCATGCCATGAGTAGCGTTACCCGCTTAATGACGAAGTCAGGCCGAGGTGACTTCGGAGAGTCCAAATGCCTCCCAATTTTACCGGTTTTCCTGTATTTTCTGTCAGGCTGGACCTACAGTGTACCTTGGTCACAACAGAGAGATGACAGGTAAGACTTGCCAGGATGCACTTTAGGCTCAGGGTTTCTTTCCGTGCAGTTCAGGGGGCCTCCACAGAGGGAGGGCCACGTTGAGTGTAATACTGGCAGAAACGTTGTCCTGGGGCTGCCTTACAGCTGTAGAAATCAAGCTATGCAAGCGAGAAGCAGTTCATTGCCCTTCCCTCTGCATAGAAAGACTTGACCCCAACCGTCTGTGCTGTGTCATGTGGCTCGGAAAACACAAAGGGGACTCCCAGCACACACGCTCTCCCTCAGAAGGGAATTCATACGCGACTCTCTCAGGCCTACGGAAAGCCGTAGAGGAGTCAGGGTTCATGGAGATGGCTGCGCACCAAACTTTGCTGCTGGGAGACACTCGTGCTTACCTTGAGGCTCGGGGTCACGTTCACTTGGCACTTTAGCTAGGGCAAGCGTGGGATGAGCTCCTAGCAAGGCCCTGGAGACCACCTGGATTCGTAGGAGAAAACGCACTTTCTTCACTGAGGCATTCCTACAAGTGACCGGCAGACGGGTAACAGCAATGTCTTTCAGTCAGCCTGGAGGCCGCCACTACCTACCTTCCAAATGGGGAAAACGCTGCCTTCCTCCAGGCTTCTCAATTACAACCTGGCTCACCCAGCACATGCACCTCTCTTCCCTGACAACCCAAAGGAGACCCTTGGAACACAGTTCGGCCCTCTGCGATGAAACTTGTGGATGCAGTGTGTTCTGCCTGTGGTGAATGGCATAATCCTCTAAAAGGCCTCAGGAGGCCTAAGGTGACTTTGGATGTTCCAGATGCGTAGGAATGCTCAGGGTGAATCTCCACTTTCTTTCGGGCTGGACCTAAAGTCTAGTTTTCGGCATCACTTAGAGGGCCGTCGAGCAGGAGTCCCCAAACTGAATTGGAGCCCCGGCGGTTTCTTTCAGGGCAGCGTAGGTTTCCTCAACGTGGCAGACCCGCATGGAAAGAAAGGCTGCCGAGAACCGCGTTCCTGAGGCTGTTTCCAAGCTGTGGAACGCTCGCCATAGGAGAACAACTTAGTTCCCGGCCCCTCCAACTGCAGAGTGAGGGGTGTTCCCAGAGCTGTGTAGCCCTTGACTGTGCTCCGAAGGCTTTTTGGTACACAGTGTCCTTCCTTGGAGAGAAGTGCCCACGTGAGAGTCTTGAGCGCTGTGAGGCATACTAAAGCTAAAGCCGTCCATTGACGAAGACTTCCTGCAAAGTGGTGCACCCCTATCTCTGGTCGTGGGGAAAGGTGCACCTTACCTCGAGACTAGAGGTCACATTGAGTTGGCACTCTAGCTACACTGTGCCCTGGGGTGAGCGCCCAGGAAGGAGTCGCAAGCACCTGGTTTCTTTTGGAAAATCTCACTGCTCGTCAGAGGCATCTGTGGCGTGAATAGCGTCCTGCTGGTGTGGTTTTCAGGCAGCTTGGAAGCTGCACCGAAGTTGCTCTCCAAAGGGGGAAAGTCGGGCTTCTCCCGCATGCTCCTGTTTCCAACGTGACCCCACAGCGCATTTACCGGCACTGTCGGACTGACGACTGGAGACTTTGAGCCACACTGGGCCTTTCTATGATCACACGTGTTTGGACGCGGCGTGCTTTGCATGCCATGAGCAGCGTTACCCGCTTAATGACGAAGTCAGGCCGAGGTGACTTCGGAGAGTCCAAATGCCTCCCAATTTTACCGGTTTTCCTGTATTTTCTGTCAGGCTGGACCTACAGTGTACCTTGGTCACAACAGAGAGATGACAGGTAAGACTTGCCAGGATGCACTTTAGGCTCAGGGTTTCTTTCCGTGCAGTTCAGGGGGCCTCCACAGAGGGAGGGCCACGTTGAGTGTAATACTGGCAGAAACGTTGTCCTGGGGCTGCCTTACAGCTGTAGAAATCAAGCTATGCAAGCGAGAAGCAGTTCATTGCCCTTCCCTCTGCATAGAAAGACTTGACCCCAACCGTCTGTGCTGTGTCATGTGGCTCGGAAAACACAAAGGGGACTCCCAGCACACACGCTCTCCCTCAGAAGGGAATTCATACGCGACTCTCTCAGGCCTACGGAAAGCCGTAGAGGAGTCAGGGTTCATGGAGATGGCTGCGCACCAAACTTTGCTGCTGGGAGACACTCGTGCTTACCTTGAGGCTCGGGGTCACGTTCACTTGGCACTTTAGCTAGGGCAAGCGTGGGATGAGCTCCTAGCAAGGCCCTGGAGACCACCTGGATTCGTAGGAGAAAACGCACTTTCTTCACTGAGGCATTCCTACAAGTGACCGGCAGACGGGTAACAGCAATGTCTTTCAGTCAGCCTGGAGGCCGCCACTACCTACCTTCCAAATGGGGAAAACGCTGCCTTTCTCCAGGCTTCTCAATTACAACCTGGCTCACCCAGCACATGCACCTCTCTTCCCTGACAACCCAAAGGAGACCCTTGGAACACAGTTCGGCCCTCTGCGATGAAACTTGTGGATGCAGTGTGTTCTGCCTGTGGTGAATGGCATAATCCTCTAAAAGGCCTCAGGAGGCCTAAGGTGACTTTGGATGTTCCAGATGCGTAGGAATGCTCAGGGTGAATCTCCACTTTCTTTCGGGCTGGACCTAAAGTCTAGTTTTCGGCATCACTTAGAGGGCCGTCGAGCAGGAGTCCCCAAACTGAATTGGAGCCCCGGCGGTTTCTTTCAGGGCAGCGTAGGTTTCCTCAACGTGGCAGACCCGCATGGAAAGAAAGGCTGCCGAGAACCGCGTTCCTGAGGCTGTTTCCAAGCTGTGGAACGCTCGCCATAGGAGAACAACTTAGTTCCCGGCCCCTCCAACTGCAGAGTGAGGGGTGTTCCCAGAGCTGTGTAGCCCTT
>NW_028293765.1:0-19822 GCF_964341445.2 Mesoplodon mirus | reverse complement strand
ATAAATACTTGTTCGCTTAGCTATAATACAAATGAGTAGCGCTAAAGTGATTGAGCTTATTTGTAACGCGGTTATCAGGTTTTTTTGTCTTTGTATTTTTTCCTTTACACCACTCAACATCACAGATTTATCAGATTCGTGCGGATGCCAGCACTTCTTGCATTCGATTAATTTCCTCGTCCAACGTGCACAAATTCTTGGCATTTTCCCATTCGAGTTCGGCAGTTGCCAGAGATTTTTTTTATATCTTCTCTATGAATGTCGTTGAATGCTGGTCGAGTCGATTCTCCCTCGAATCCTGTAGACATAGCCTTGTAGGGCGTTTCCATTTTTTCATCACATGCAGTCACCAATTCTCTCGAATAGGAAGAATTTAGCGTTCCCCAGATATTTCTGGTACTAATTTCCTAACCCTGGGGATGAACGGCTTGGTAGCCCTATTGAAATCGAAGGCATAGCGCATCTCCCAAGGATTGATTAATGGCAACCGCTTTATTTTTTAGTGTGGAAGTGAATAAATGAGTACATATCTCGCCTACACAATGATTTTCGGTCCCCTACCGATGTATCAGACGAGCGTTTTTACCCTCTCAGACAATTCCAGTAGAAAGACTTGAATTGACCGGGATTACACTTCAAACCTATAACCGATCGTGTAGGTATTGCAGGGCATTTCTAAACGCCCTACACGAGCAGAAACAAAAAAATAATTGGAAGAAATCTCGTAAGAATATGTCGCTCTACAGACAATACCGTACTCATCAAAAAATGAAGAGACAAATTTTGGAAAAGATTTGTAGATTTCAGAAAACTGTCAATGATTCTCTTCTGGCTAACACGACCAATCCTGCACAAAGCGTCTCATATCGCATTCATGTACCGTTCGAACAATTCAAATTTACACTATCACATTAACCAAATTATTTTTTATAGAAGTACAGTCAGTGAATCAAAGCACAACTTGTCAATATGAGATGTTTCAACAGATTGAGGATAGCTTTCAAGACCTACTGTCTTTTAACCTCGGCATTGTTTAATATTTCTTAATTTGTCCGACCAACCGCTTGGTTGTGTCTGAAAACGGAGGCGGAGAAGTGGCTCTGAAGAAGGCGATACGGCTGAGACGTCAGCCCAATAAGTAAATTGTTTATCAACCTCGTGTTTGTTTAAAGAAGAAGAATTAAGAAAGATTGAGGATAGTTCGATGCCATCCATCAAATTTAACTAGCGTCAAAGGGGCCGTATTTTCCAGAGAAGTTCCTCAGCAGTGTAAAATTAGAGAAAGAAGTTTAACTTTTTTCTCTTATTGGCTTAGCTAATGTAATTTTTACATCACAAAAAATTCGAATAAAACAGAAATAGGTAATTTTCAAGGGTAATAAGTCATGACGGTTTTAGATACATAAAGAAGGCTGCATCGGATTGAGGTTCTTTCATTGTGTAATAATCCAATCCACTCGATTCAATTTTAAATGATCTCGGAAAGTAATATATTTCCGAAAATAACCTTGTTGTAGACAGTTGTCTCGATTTAGCGCTCTATAAGTATAGTGATATCGAAGAAAAGTGTAAAGCTTTACCAGCCTTATGTTATAAGGTTGTTCGGAAGTTAATGTCGGATTTTAACCTGTATATTTAAAGTGGCATATCTCAGTTCATAATACTCTTTATTAGTCGAAATAAGAGCCATTAGAATCTACGAATTTTTAGCAACAAGAAGCAATTTTATGTATTCCGATTGTACAAAAATCTGGACTTCTGGAGACGATGAAGTCATTAAAGGGAGGTCAGCTTCGGCTTGGTGTCTGAAGTTTTCTTACACAGGAAGTTGTCGCGTTGCTTGAAGATATGGTAGAAGATAGGCAAGAGGCCTAGTTTGGTGCAATTTCGGCTTTGGAATTTGTTGCGGGGATTCATAGCGGTCGCGCTCCAACCACTGAGCCGAACGTCGCCGGTCATCATGGAGGTTCCATTATCATATCATTCGCATATCTATAGCTAATACGGTAGCTAGTCGTTCTAGTTGCGTAAGGAAGCGTCGACGATAGTTCGATTTTTTTCATTGCCATTCAATTCATAGGGCACCAATTTGTCGAGACTTTTCAACTTTCCTTATGTGAACAGTTACCTCTTCTATGAGCTCTCAACAGTTATGCGTGCATTTGCTTCAATCATAGCTTTCATTTTATCGTCGTCAATAGTAGGACGATGTCCGCGACCTTCCTCATCTTCGAACTCAATTTCTCCACGGTGAAATTTTCAAATCAACGTTATTTTATAATGATTCCACACATTATTTATGTTTTGAGCTGTTTGCGCTGCTCTACGACCGAGTTTGAATTCGTGGAAGTAGATTCGTCCATGCTATTTTGACATTTGAAATTCTAACGCTTGAAATTTGTCAAAAACCCATTCTACATTACAGATTAATTATGCGGAGCTATAATGCATAAAATAAACTTTGTAGTCATATGTAGTAGTAAATCATTTGAAGAAGAAGTATTGCTAAAACCTATACAAGAAAAATGACATTATAAAATCGACATTAATTTCCGAACAACCTAAAGGAAAGTTTCGGATATCATATGAATTTTCTTGATTTTAACACTACAATTAGACCACAAAAGTTCGTGAATTCTATTCCGAATATTATATTTTCTACTTCTATTTTGTATAGGTATTGCTTTATGTCATCTGTTTTGCGAAACAGGTTGATTCCCTCTTCTACAGCTTTTCCAGCTTACTTCCTTCGTTCAAAACAGGTCTCCTACGGCTGCCCTTTTTGAAGGTAAAAGATCAGCGAACTTATAATGACAACTATGCTTTATTAACTGATTCGCATTTTCTGTTTATTATGTGCTTTTTTTACAAAGACTAATCGTTTAAAAATGCATTAATAATAGACATAGCTTCCAAGACCGACTGTCCTTTAACCTCGGCATTGTTTAATACTTGTTAGTAGAAATACAAATAATAGACATGTTATTATTGCTTGTTTTGTGATTTCAATTTATAATGTGGTTGTTAACAGGAATGTTAAGTGAATTTAGTTAAGTTAATGAAAGTTAATCTAGTAATTTTTTCACATTTTTTACATTCCATTGCAATATACTTGGAGAAGTATTGAGTAGACTGAGATGACTCTGAATTGTTCATCAACTACTCGAAATCTCCTTCTTCGCCTTATCTTCTAGACATTCTGTGCCGAACATGAGGCTGACATGTTCGTTTTTGATGCTAACGACATAAAATGCTTTGTTCGTTTTCACCATATGAGCATTTGTCAACTCATTTTTCATTCCACTCGAAATCATCATTACTTCGTTCACTCCTAAGTATACGTCTCATCTATTTTCACTAATAGAAACAAGAATAAAGACTAGCATGGGAGGAGAGAAAGGATATATTCGTTCTGAATAATTATTCTCCTGTTGAATCAACCGGAGCAATGGCTGAACTGCGAAAACAATCTCGTATTTGCAAGTGTCAACACCTCCAGAAATTCCTCATACATTCTTCACATATAAAGTTCAAAAAGGAAAACTGAGTTGGCTGTACTTCTATGAGATGATTTTGACAATGGCACATCTAATAGTTAAAATTCGTTTAAGGTTGTGCTCAAGAATTCTATGAAAAGTACGATAAACTGAAATAAAAAGGAGAAAATGACGAAAAATAGAGCTGCAGAGAAAAGCTCGACATATAAAATTTTGATCCTAACAATTCCTATCTTTTTGAAGCCTATGAGTATGAACTGCAATTATCAACACAAGTAAATATCCAAATATTTCATCAATATAATTAATATGATATAATGTTGTTATTGATATATCACGTGATTTTAATGATTTCGATACCTTTTTTTGAGATAATGGTGTATTGTAAAAAAATAACTGTTTGAGTTCTGTGATTCTACAAAACTGTAAAGTGTGCCAAAATTTCAAAACTGTGAACGAATGAAATAGGTTGTGTAATGATTTCAAGGAAGCTGAAAAAATTTTTAGGCGGTTGTAGGGCTTCTTTGACTGGAATTGGGTCGAACTGGCACATGAAAAAACAACATCGGAATCATCAAACCACTTCATCTATGCTAAAATTAACTAAATGAAATACTGCTAACCTTCATGACAACATGGAAGAGTTCAGTGTTTCTGAATGGCATCACTACCCTATCGTTGTTCCGATCGTCAAGCGGTATTGAGAGGCCATTATGTTCTGCCATACTTAGGCGCCTCTTAAGAGAAAACATTGGTTTGTTTTTTCTTGAACACCGTGCTTAAACAAAATGTGTAGTGACTATACTTCCTTACTACAGTTCTAAAAGAAAAATGTCAAAAAAAATTTTCGTTAATTCCAAAATCAGACAGAATAATCTTTTGTTTTATAGTTTTGTGAAAAATTGGAAAGTTACACAGTAAATGAGTATTGTCTGGAAAATTTTGAGTAATATACAAAAAGATAATTGAAAGAAGCAACTATTAATATGAGTTCACCTAAATAATCTTTCAATTTTGTAGTTCACAAACACCACTGACATTCCTTAGAAGGCGACTATCAAAGCGATTCTTCAACTTGGATAATAATGGTGGAATTAGAATGAGAATAACGAGGAATAACGACTTTTTTCTTACCAATATATCCTGACATCTTATTTTAATTCAAAACTCGCATCATAGAATTCCAAGTTGAAGAAGACAACAATAGGAGAAAAAAAGAAGGATATGAAATAGAAAAATGAAAATGAAGACACTATTTAAAAAAAACTTCAATGAAGCAACCAATATATGAACGCTTGAGATCAAAGAAAACCGATCGGAATAGCGATCTTAGATATCAGCAATGTCTTTTTATGGAATTTAAATGTTCAAAAACCATTATTTTAAGCATGTGAAATAATATCATTCGCGACAATAATGAAAACTCCGTTATTGATTTGCACAAAGTCCAATTTAAAAACAGTTTTATGAAGATATTTTGAAATGGAAACATCCCATGATCATAGGATAATCATCGAAAGAACACAGTGATGATGAAGAGAATTTTAATTCTAACGACTAAATTCCACAGAAGCAAACGTGAATTACCAGGATGGTTTATGAAGATAAAATTTCTAATTGAAATTAAAAAAACGATAACATTATTATTACGAAAAAAGAGCTACTCTTATTTGCTCGAAAATCAAGAAGAATACGAATAAATAAAGTTTATTTATTTATTGCTATCGTGATGATGTTGATGTTCTGATGTGATCAGTACTGTGGAGAATTGTAGACGATAGCATTACGTTGTGATACTGTAGCTGTGGGGCGCGGGTAGCGCAGTGTTTAGAGCTGTCCTTGCAGTACACCCTGGATTCGATCCCTCGCCAAATTAGTACCGGAATTGTTTTGGAACACATCGGCTGGCCCCCGCAAGTCATTGTATAGGCTACATATGCATTCAATCATCTCTACGATGTCCGATGAAGTTGAATGCATGGCACATCCCTCAGGGATTGATCAACGCCTACTGTTTTATCCTTTGATATTTTATATATGATAGCTGTATTGTCTTCATCTATGAATAATTCCATGCTGTTACTCAGTTCTTCTTTGTTAACATGCTTTAATATCGAACATTTCCTGCTCAATGTTCGATTATTTTGTCCCTTTACAAACTCCACAACAGTGATTTTTTAAGAATTTCTTTTTCTAAATAAAAGAAGCGCTTTCATTAAGATGGAATTCAACTTCCTTCGTAGAGCAAATCATAATACTTCATCATATTGAAGTACAAGACTTCGCTCTAGTAAGCTAGCAGCATTTAATTGGTTAGAATAATCACGTCCTATAATTGATGCAGTCGAATGAACGCAATTCACAATAAAACATGACTAGGCAAAAACTATGTCGTTTGAGTGGAACGAAAAGTGTGAAGGAACGCTGGACAGTTCGACAGAAGAAGTAAAAGGATAAAGGATAAAGCAATTGGCGTTGATCAACCCCTGAGGGATGCGCCACGCATTCGACTTCATTAGATATCGTAGAGGTGGTTGAATGCATATGTGGCCTATATAATGACTTGCGGGGCCAGCCGGTGTGTCAAGTAGTGTGTTATCCTCTCAGACAATTCTGGTAGCAATTTGCCGACACCGGAGGGATAGGCTTGATGAGCCTGGGGCGAAGGATTAAATCCGGTGTGTATTGCAGGGAACCTCTAACCACTGCTCTATGCGTGCCCCTAAGACGAAGTAAGCAGTGAAAATTACAACAGATTATGCTATGTCATGTCATGATATGCCAAAGCATAGCTGGAAAACACGGTTAAAAAGCGCTATAGCTAAGCAGGAAACACATTCTGCTATGTGAATGACGAAAAAGATGAAGAATAGTTGTTTGTTTGAGGAATATAAGTAAAAAACATAAGTGAAATGGATAGAATTTTCGAAAAAAATGTATGGGGAGAGCTGTCAAAAATCATACATATTGGAAGTCCAAAAAAAATCATGAAGCGCCAAGATGTCAGAAAATCCATGCAGGCAACTGTGGTAAGATTACGTCTGTCCTCTGGAGGACAAGTGGTCATTCAGATGAAGTAGCATCTCGTTGAGGTTTGGAGAAGAAGGAAGAAACTAGCGGACAAAGTGACATGATGGTGAAAAGAATTTCAATGGACTTAAAAACTCGATCTATACACTGCTGATCAGGAAGCAAGCTTTCTCTAAAGAAATCTGGACGAATTACTATGAAAATATCTTAACAGCTTGCCTACTTAAAAAGTGCTGGTCAGTGGTTCAATCTGGCGCCCACTGCAAATTAAGCGCTCTATCCCTTTAGGATAGGCAAATTGAGATTAGACTTGACCGGAAGAATAAAAATGACTCACATGACACAATGATAGGCCACCGCAAGTCATTGTGTGGACTAGATGCTCAGTCAATCATCTCAACAATGAATGTTGAAGTTCGGTACCAATTCGCCGACCCCGAAAGGATGAAAGGCTTGCTGTGCCCGGGGTGCGGGATCGAATCTAGGATGTTTCGCAAGGCACCTCTAACCACTGCGCTACACGCACCCCAAGAGAACAACTAAAGAAAGATAAATAATTAAGTGAGTAAAAGAATATTTGTGGATATTGTTGCTTTTGCGTATATGTAAAAGAAAGTAATCTAACACAACTTAGAATATTATTACACCAGTGATAGCTGATAACCAATCTGGATATAGACTTGCGATTTATGATATAATTGGGATTTGATCTCTCAGGTGCAGCGATTTACCATAGCTCTCTATCCTATAGGTTCCCTGCCAGCCTATTTCAAGTTTCTATGGAAAATATAACCTTCGCAAGAGGTGAAATACCAAGCTAATGGAAATTAATTCCTACATTATTAATACGTGCGAACAGACAGCTAAACAATCCAAGTAAAATATGCAAAACTTTTATTTAACATCATCATGAATAATCTTTATCTTATATCGTTAAGCTAACTTATTTGACCTTCCAGTCATAAGACAACAAGATATTGGCAATTTAAGTTAGTTAAAAAATCATGAAGTAAAATAATCAAAATGCAATTAGGGAACTTAAGACCTGAATAAAACTAAGTAAAATAAAGGCGTGTTGTAAAGATCTACAATTGGCACTATGTTTAGATAGAAGACAAAGTCGAAAAATTTGAAGGAAAAAACAAATAGGAAAACGTTAATGATACTCACGAAATAAAATTTGAAATAAAAAAAGTTTAAAGTTTACAAGTAGAAACAAGGAATTAAGCGGATATATTATGATAAATGGTATAAATAATCGACTTTTGTATCATTAATCATTAGCTCATGTAAAATAAAGAACTCTATGTAAAATTTAGAAAATGATGACTAGATATCTACTGTACTGGAATTCCACTTCTGAATGCAATAGTACAAGCGAGTCAGTCCAACTATGTCAAATGGAGTTATGTACATTGTGCCTTAGTTGGTTTTTCTCTGTTAACGATTTTTTAATTATAATGGCGATTTATTGAATTTTACTGTTCGCTCTATGAACGCCGGTAATCCTAGGTTTTATCGATGACCAACAAGGAAATCGTAGTAATTCTACGATATTCTAGTATAAAAAAGGATAAATAAAAAGGCGTTCAGCGTTGATGAATCTCTAAGGGATACGGCAAGCAGCCGACTCTATTCGTAGCACCGTAGAACGAATTTAATGCATATTTTATTATATGCATATCTTGCTTATACAATAACTTGGGGTGGCTTATTAATTTATTAACTCAATGATTTCATCTTTCCACACAAGTCTAATGTCAATTTTTCGACCCAATCTCGGAGCAATGGAAACGATCTTGGTGAGCTTCGAATGCGGGATCGAACCATTGACCGACTTGGTGCCTTTTGAATGGCACCACAAATCACTGCGCTATATGCGCTTTCATTTACGTTCTAGTAACGATTTAATAATCTTTAAAGTATTCAAATAGTGATGGTTTCTTGACCAGATACTCATTGACGAATAGCTGTATCTTGTTGAAAATGTGCAATCTCTAAAATAACACGGCTAACCATCTTATTGAGGGTAACGTTAGAGCTCTGGATTTAACGGTATCCTAGATATTGCTTATTCACTGGACTTATTCGTTGCACAGATTTTCTACGAAATTGGATATTGCCCTATTATCTCTATCCAAAAAAAAGATATAAAATACTTTCAAAGTTTCAATATCCTTAACATTATGCTGCTGAAGAATAACTTTTAAAAAATTTTAACAGAGAAGCATCATCATTTTGCCTTACTACCTTATCATGCATAAGGATAACAACATAAAAATTCTCAAATGTAAACTCAAAAGATAAAAAATATGGACAACAGGTCAGTTAATTATATGGAGATAGCATCCGATAGTGAGTAATGTGAAATGTAAAGTGTGTTTTAAATTGCAAACGATTCTTTTAATATGAAATCATGTTCAAATCCTTAAATTTTAGTGTAGAAGTAAAGAGAATTTCTTCATTTTTGTCACAGAATCGAACCTCGTAAAACACAAGCAACTTCATTGTGTTACGTTACTCTAATACTTTCGTCTTTGTCTCTGTTACAGATCTTAAGGACTTAAGGATATTGCAGGACTTCGGCTAAACCGAAAAATGACGCCGCATCGTGCAGTCACCTTAACATTCTCAGATATTCTTACGATTGACATCCTCTTTCTGTTAATTCGAGACGAATCCTTAAATGTGCTTCGAAAAAAAAAGAAGAAATACAGGAACTTTCATATTGATTCAATTCGTTGGAAAACGTTAGCGAATTTTGTTAACGTAAATGCACTAAAATCGTGATTGTTTACTCATCAATTGCGAAAATTTTCCAGTACTTGGAGATCCATTAGAATTCTCTTTCAGAAATCTCCTAATACAATTTCAATTGCTCAAATATTAATTTTAGCGAGTATAATGCAATGATGACCGATACCGTACACTAATACACGGTTCTCAGTTCAAAACTAACAAGAAACAATGAAACAAGTTAGCACCAGACTTGTCAAGAAAAAGCTACATTCAACAGATTCCTTAAATTATAAGCGAAATAGAAATCCGAATATTTTAGTATGAAGTATGACTAATGAAAGATAATCAACAATTGAATGAAACAATTTCTCCCTTATGTAAATTTCATCGCAGTTCCTGTAGATAGGAAGCATACCCATCAACTCTAGTAAAGTATTTCAGCTTTCAAATACGATTTCAACATAGCAACTTTAGAAGATTCCTTTAGAAATACAGCCTTATTTTATATCTAGTCTGGGTCATATTTTTTTTGTGAAATGGGGTTTTCTAAGAGAAGTTACTAGTTTTAATTAGTGAAGAAGGAGCGATGTTTTTTTATTGCTACTAGTAGGAAAAGCCAACGATGAAGATAAAAGAGGAACATTAATGATGGGAGGGCGAAAGTATGAGAGAAGAGATGAAGGGCTAGGATAAGAGCAAGTAAGAGTGAATGAATGACAGCTGGAGGTCTCGAAACCACTTCGGAATTGTACCGCCCAGAATGCATACACATTCATCATCTTTACACGACATGCACTTTGTAACGTCGGCCTAACTAGCCGTAGTTGCAACCTGTGATATTCCGTCTTCACCTATCCAGCATCCAAATATGGAATATAACAAATCCTGAGAGCTTATAACATGAAAAAGTATGTAGAGTAATTATCCAGCTGTCGAAAACAGGAATCTTTTGCTGATATTCAGATTGATTTTAGATTTCAAAAGTCGTGGTGCATAACTAGGCTTCTATAAGTCAATAGATTCATTGGAAACATATGGGAATCAATCACCTATAAAAGGAAAAAGGATAAAGCGATCAGCGTTGATCAATCCATGAGTAATGCACTATGTATTCGATTTTATCGAGAATCGTATAGGTAATTGAATGTATATATGACCTATACAATGACTTGCGGTAGTCTACCGCTGGCTTTTTGTTCTCGCAAACAACAAGTTTGGTACAAATTTACCGATTCTTTACCGATTTTCCGGTAGGATGGAAGGATTGGTGGGCTCGGTGGGCTGGGTGTGTTGGGCTGCTTCTCTAACCACTGTGCTATACTTGCTCTACATCAATTAGATTTACAATCATGACTTATTCCTTATTAATTATTCAATCAAAAGGCATAAAGTTTTTTCTTGCTTTAATAATAGTTGGATTAATATTAACAGATAATAATAGTAATAATAATAATAATCATAATAATAATATTCATAATAATGATAGCCATAATAAGAATAAAAATCATAATAACAATTAATATAGTAATAATAATAGTAATATTAATTGTAAAGAAGGACTTGAAGATGGTTTCGATATTGAAGAGAGATCCTAGGAAGAGCCAAATCCTAGGTCTTACTGTTGCACTCCAAAGACATATTCCTGTCTTCGATTTGACGACGTCTTCTGTAACCTTATACAATTATTCCAACTCAATAATAATGAACAATCAATAGGAACTGTTTTTTTTTTTGTTGTGAGCATCGATGTTAAACATGGAGACTTTATTTAGCCATCATCATAGCTGAATCATTCTATTGGAATGTAATAAACGTCCTATCACTGTAATTGGTCATAGGTTTTGAAACAAATAATTTTAGACCAGAAAAGATGTTGTGTTTTCGTAGATATATAAGCTCGTCCTAATGTTAATTTGATGGCGCGTAGAGCACTGGTAGTAATGCCGATCATCACGATGATGGTGCACGACGAAAGAAATTGGAGCGATCCCATTGGCTCAGAGAGTTTCATACGAAACTCGTCCGGAACGCAACAGCTTGCTCAAATCGGCAACACTGGCGACCACTTGTGACAAAGAAATGGGAACGCTTCAGCACGGGTATGTGGGGTTTCGAGGGAGAATTAACTCGACCAGCGATTCAATGGCATATATAAAGGGAAATGGAAAATAGTAAAAGAATAATGTCATTATATTGCAAAAATATAACTATCGCTACCTGACGCTCTTCGACTTCGACATTGACAAAGTATGTGGAAGTATTGGTGTTCGGCTAAATCTCACGAAAACGATGTTTATGAATACAAGGGATTAGTTTCAATGTTCCCTCTACATTCAACGGAACAAATATTTCCGAATGTTCTTGTTATGTGTACCCACTTTGAGAAGTCAACATGATGAACGAGCTAGCTTTAGAGCTGAGCGGGAGAAAGAGAGCGGCATAGGGAGCACATAAGAGTATCGAAGATGTAGGGAAAATGAGAAAGAACACTCGACCCCTTGTTCACCTTTTTCACTCGAAAATCCTTCCTGCCTTAACGTACGCATCAGAGACTGGTCACTATATAAGCAGGATGAAAGAACACTCAGCGTTACGGAACGCGCAGTCGAAAGGGCGATGCTAGAAGTGACCGGTATCACGCAAGTGAGAGAGGGAACACGAAGCTCGGACCTACGTCAACGATCAAAGATTAGAGACGCTGTTCTTTACGCCAAAATATCAAAAATATGGTGGGCCGGGCACGTGATGCGACTGAATGACAACCGATGGACAACAGCCGTCACGGATTGGATCCCTCGGGATGTCAAACGCACAGCAGGAAGACCACCAACCCGATGGTCAGAGTTCTTCACAAAATGCTGAAAGAATGGTTTGATGCTCAACGTGTTCCTAAAGCGAGCAGAACCCATTGAGTCACTCTCGCGAGAAGAACGGATGGAGGCAGTACTGGCGCCAACTCGAGTCACTCAAAGATGAACGGGACTACAGGTGACACCGGTGATTACTTCTCTGCGCAAAATACTAAGAAGAAAAACAATGAGAACGGTGAAAAAATACAGTTACAATTTCTTTTGAAACACTGGACTCGCTTCACCATGGAAGCGGCGAAGTTATTAATATGGATCACCTTGCATGAAAACTTGGCTGTAGATGGCAGTTCAGCATAGCAGGACTACCACCTAGTCGCGATCAAGTGGTGAATTATTTAATAATGATTTCTTTTCACTCTACTTATTCTATGGGTTTGAAAAACATCAAGACATTTAGTAATGCTCGGTAATTCAAAAAAAAACTCCAAAATTGATAATTTTTGCATTGAAATAGTAAAGAAAACTGAATTAAATGTCGGTCATTTGTATTAGGTGTTATTGCTACAAATCCGACAATGGCTAGAATTCGTAGCTGAGTTGGAGACCATACATCATAATCATTGAGCTTCTGAGGTTTCCGAAGGTTCTACAACTCCGAGCTCTTCAGTTATGTGTCAGATCTGTGCCAAGTCCCCTACGATATTTTAAAGTCTGTCAAAAAAAGTCCTAGGATAAAAATAGATAGGCATAAATTTTATCATCGTTAATCTTCTTATGATTTGATTAACATGTTATTAATTTTGCTGATAACATATTAATTATAGCATTGGTTATATAGAAATGTCTAAATTGATCTATTTAACAAAAATATATAGTAAAAAGCGTAATAAAATATTTATCTAATGAACAATTAAAGGAATAACTGTCATTCATCCTGACTAGCTGCTATTATAATTACCAGTATGATTGACAGATCAAGAAAAACAAAATTTATAAAAGATTAGGGCTACCCCAGCCTACTTTTATACTATGTAATGAGATATAACTTGATTTTAAGACGGTGACAGCGAAAGTACAATAGTACCTACATGAGGTTTTCAACCGCTTTAAAACCGTAGACGTCAGTTGTAGATATTCCTAATGTGAAAAACATGAAAAAAAAAACAGTGAAGTTAGTTTTTTTTCTAGATCTTTGATTTATACGAGTTATTATAAATCTTTATTCGGCTAAAATTTCGATGTATTCGTTTTTATTAGGTGAAGCTGGTTAGGTGAGACTAGTTTTTTTAAGGGATAACAGGAGATATTGTTGACAACGAACGTACTGAGAATGAAAAGAAGGGCATTCGAAAGCTGAATTTATTACACTTTTGCACTCAGTGTTGGAATTAAACGTTTATTATAGAAGACAAGGTAGCCATTTAATGATTTGAAATTTAAATCTCAAAAAAAAAAAACTGGTGCACTTACGATGATAAATTCGTGATTTCGATTTAAATTCAACATCGGAACTTATCACCTTTTGTATAATTTATAATCTCGCTAAGATCAACTGAACCCAGACAGCACCACACATTCATGTTGGTTACTGAAGTTACACGAGTTTTATCACATATTGAAACGTAATTTCAAATGGCTTTCCTTGTAAAGTAACCATTTTATTGGTGTCATTTTGGTTGAATTAATGTGAAGAACACAATCCACATATAGATGTTGAATTTCATTTTAAATGCCTAAATCCTCTTAATCGGCAGTGTTATTATCAATCGAAATAACCGCTAAGACGCTGAGATATTTGCAAAATTTGGGGGCCGGTGCGAACCCCCAACCGGATGATGATTGCCCTTTCCGAGGGGTCACCAGTTATCCATTACACCATCTGTGCCCCTCGCCTTGTCTTTCTCTCAGCGTGTTAACAATCCACATACATTAAAAACTCATCTATAAGCGAATGCATAAATAATGAAGTGAATATAGAAGATAGGAGTGAGTCGGAAGTATTAGAGGGAGAGATTCCTTGTATTTACCTATTTCATAAGGCAAGTGCTTAGTGGCTATTTGATTCATAGTTATCAACCACCTAACCTATGCTTCTTATCCAAATGACGTTCATGTCATAAAATTATAGAAAGAGTTAACTGAATTAACTGCGTTAATACTATTCTTCCAGGAAGTATGTGACATCTTCTGAAAAATACGAACTAGTAAGTATTGACTGCGGCCATTGTAAAATAAACAACATAACAATCTCGTGATCGACCGTCATAAACAGCAAGATTAATGCAAACGCTAATACGAAATTCTTGGAAAACCACAAAAGAAAATACTCTAGAGTTACTTAGTCATAACAAAAATAAAATTACCTGTAAGTAGACTGTTAGGCAAAAGCAAAAGGCATACGAAGACGAAATTATTCTGATTTTTCAGTCTATTATTGAACGAACAGCACAAGTTTACCCGAAAACAATCTTATTGGGGAACCCATTTTAGAAGAACTACTTCCGGGTATGGTTGATGCCCTTAAAGAACGTTATTCACATATGTACGAGTTGTCCTAGCAAGGAATCTACAGATCTGTCCGTAGACTAATAGAAATCTGGAAATCGCAATTTTCGTGTCAAATTTCCGTTATGTCATTTCAATGATCTTCTTTAAAATATTCAGTGAATAATGTGAAAAGTGGATAAACCAGCAAGAGAATAAAAGACGTGAGAAAACGGGCAAGAATTAATGATGCGCTGAGACGAATTTGAAAATAGGACGAGAGTGAATGACAATCTGTCCTCTACTTAATGACTTGCCATCAACAAATGAGATATTAAGCGAATTGATGTGTTTTAACTCTTAAATGAAAAACAAATAGATTATTTAGGGAGGAAAAACAGTGCTACTATTATTCCGTAACAAGTGGTATTCTATAGGACATCTAGATGTCTAATAAAAAAATGATTGAAATGATTAAATGAACGATAAGCACTTTCACTTCAAACAGATTTCAAAGCTTAAGTTTAAGCTAATTTTTACCATTGACTGTAAGAGTAAAATGTATGAACTATAATTAATAAATAAACAAGGGTCTTAAAATGACTTTAGAAAAATCATAATATAACTCATTGAATATTGTTATATAAACAACAGTATAAGGAGATAATGATGAAGGAGAAGATGAAGAAGATTTAAGCATAGATCAGTTATGAAACTTGTCTCACATTCTTACACTTTTCAGAGTCTTAGGTTTTTGAGTGCTGGTAATTACTCATTATCACGATGGATGTAGTTACAGCATAAATAATAGAAAGATAAATAGACAGAATGTTCGGTTGTTGTTAATTCCATGAACCAGAGGCCGATTTAGTGTTACAGGAAAAACCTCAAACCACTACGCCACATAGTCACGACATTTTCTTTTTCAGCTCATCTGATGAGATCGTTCACCAGTCTCAATTCTTTGCAAAACCTTTTACTATTTAGTTGCATACATAGCTGACTTCTAATTTCTAAAGTAAAATGTCAAGAGGCTGTATAAAAAAATATTTTATTAGAAGTAAATTGATGATTGGTGAATATAATTTAATTGTGGAAATAGATAAATCTAAAAATAATTCATTCGGAGGAAAGTGAATTCAACAAAATTTCCAAAAATAAGACAGTTACACCAAGTCTACTGAATAATAAATATGTTATGTTTTAAGGTCTTTTCACGAACACGTGTAGAAGTTTAAAAACTAATTTGACAAAGAAAACCGAAAAATAGTTATTTTTAACAATATAGAAAGAAAATGCGATTAGATGAGTGGAATACCATCAAAACTAGTGGTGTATTTTCTAAAGTTAATATATGCATAGTCATACCCGTCTTAAACCCTGGCTTGCGGTTAGATGCTATCAGAATGATGAAAGAAAAACGTATTCGTTTTTAAATGGCTGATTTTGTAAAATTGCCTCGATTTCAATGCCAAATCATCTTTAAATCTGAATAACTTTAAAATTTGTTTCCAATCATAGGTAATTTCCTAGCGAAATACCATTTTGAAAGGAAAAAGATGCAGCCTCTAAAAAAAGGAAGAATTAGATGGTGACGATTCGTTGAGGGAATATTCATTGACAGTAAGATCATATGCTACATCAATTTTGAATTCCGCATGAATTTTTCGTGAGTGTTCAATTAGTGTGATAGAAAACTTGGTATGATCACATGAAAGGGGGAACGGCGAACAGTTGTTTGAGTTTTGGACAGCGTAACAGATTCGAGTATTTCGACGAGGTGGCAATACGAAATTCTATCCGACACGAGATCGTGCGAACGTCTGCTTAAGAATTCGTCAACAGTCCGACAACATTTGGACAAAAACTGGTTCGTCCGATGTCGAAATGTCGTCGATGTTGCCGATGCCGCCTGAAGGCAGATTCTTGTAGTGTCAGATTTCGATGATGAGGTCTGACAGACAGAAAGGTTCGTAATTGACAAATTTTCTTTTGGCAGCACTTGTCTTCTTGTTGAATCAATCATGGTGAAGAGCACGAAACGATGTGGACAAGTGAGTTGTTTCCACTCTACATGTTTCCAATAAAACCAGCTATTCAGTCATTTGTGAAACTTATTTACGGAATAACAGAAAAAGAGCGTTTTAGAAGGAGCAGTATGAGTATCATTCATTTTTTTACAAACCCTAAAATGTTGTAACTTTTGCAGGATATACGATCTGATAATTAATAGCTATCATAACTTATTTCAGTACTTTCCATATCAACGAAAGAACTCAGTTGATGAGTTCTTAAGTCCATAATACAAAAAAGAATCATTCTTCAATTATTCTTTTGTTGCTTTCCTTCTTATTTACTTTGATGGTAGATCTTAATGAAACCGTTGACATAAAAATATCAAAAGTATTCCATTCAGCTTAGCCAGATGTCGATGATTCTGAATGACATCTATATGCTAAACTCTTCAAATGACTGAAAAAAAACATCTTGATTATGACAAACTGCTTTAAGATTGAAGCACTGAATAGAAACAATTTCTAATCCAACAAAAAGCGTATTCTTGGCAGTTGGCATTTGGGTTCGGCGTCTGTTCTGTCGATTCAAGCTTATTTATTATTCAAGCTGACGAGATTAACATTTCTTTCTCATATGTCGTCAATAGACTTCAAGTGTTAACGTTCTTCTACGTAATTCTTTGGTTTTTTTTAAGTAATGTTAGCTGTGTTCGAAGAAATTCTCACATTTTGTATTTACTTCAAAGAACTTGTAATAACACTTACACTTTACAATTTCTACGGTTTACCGGTTTTTTTAAAACACCTAACATTAATATTTGTCAAAGGTATTTTAGAACACATTTCGATTATGATAAGTGTAGAAGAACAGCAAGAGATGGAAATAAATGCTTTTTTTTCAACCCGATTTAGCGTTCACATCTATCAATTTTTGACCCGAGGGTTAAAAAGAAAAATTAGCTACCAATTCATTGTATTCTATTCAGAACTGAGATGTGGGAATCCAAAATCACTTTGAATTGCCGATTCTAACGGCATATCTATACCAACTCCAAGGTGAAGTATCTGAGTAGAAATTTTTCCGATTTCCAAAAATTAGCGAAACATTGCAAAAACCAAAACAGTGGATGGCAGAAGTGATTGATTCTAGGATAATTTTTAAACTGATCATATCCGAAGATGGTTGCCTTCTCCTACTTCGACTTTTTAAATTACACTAACCTGTTTACTCGATATAACGAGTTCAAACTCTATAAATGTTAGCCAAATTCATTCCATATGATCGCCATAAAAACAGCATTTTGTCTTCTATTTTTAGATAACTTTAGGATATACTGAAACCCTTCTCTTTTAGATAAAAAGCGCATCAAATGTACTGTACCCAGAAACCAGATCTAATAATATGTTGAAAATATGTTCTTGCTCAATTTTTGTTTTTCAAAATCTCGCATGTGTGCGTTTCGTGTCGATTTGAAGAGAATGTAGTTAACATCGACTAGAAGGGTAAATACGACTAAATGCGATGCCGCTATTAGGCTAGTGGATTTTCACTTGACCAGACCATAAAACCCGTGAAGCTAGTGAAAGAAAGATTCATCGTTGTTGGATCTGAAGTTGCCTGCGGCAAATTATTTGAGAGGGAGGCTAGCGAGGTAGGTAAGTGCTGTCAGTCAGCAGCAGTTGTTATATAACAGATTGATAGATATCATTTTAACATTGATTGCTCAAAAAAACATTTCTTAATAAAATATTTGAGATTTATCACCTCAACAGCATTCACAATGAGCGATCAACGCAATCATATGATCATATCATATTTCAATCAGTGCAAGCATGTCAAGCAGACGACGGCATTGGAGAAGTATAATAGATGCCGGCTAGTGCTTTATGTATGGATGGCACCGCACTGGGGTGAATGATTGTTGATTTACGAGCAAGCGAGCCATTGAAACGGCATTGTGTAATTCGAGAAAATGACAACGCTGAAAACTTTCTGACAATTAGCGAAGAATTAGTGAAGGAATAATTAGCGAGTTAATCATTACTATATGATTTTGAACAAATTCTCATAGCGCTTGAGTCATTCAGAAACAAATAGAAAGCCAGTAATGAAGGTAATAGGATGGCATAAAATGAACATAAGACAAAGTGTGAAGAGCGAAAGAAGGAAGCGCACGACTCAAAAGGAATTCGGGTGAAGACTTTGCCCCCTCGGGACTAATTGATCTTGCCGAAATCTTCGTAAGAAATGTAGCAAGTGGTGTATATGTATGTATTTGGCCATCTCAGTGGGCGCAGTGCACTTTACCAAATACGATCATAAATTTGCAATAAGTCAGACGAAAAAATTTTTCGAATTAAACTAGTCTAATATGCGTTTATGGTAATTAACAAGCAAAAAATCTATGCTATGTTGAGGTAACTGCGTTAATAAGGTCACTCAATTAAAGTCCACTAGAAGACATTGATATTAATGAGAAATGCCGATAGTAAGATTGTGGCCATAAGTCACGTCCAAGGAAAAAAATCATTTAATCCTCTTTAATTTATTTCGGTCCATTAGTAAGAGCAATTTCTATCTGGAAAAAAATTTTAGTACCAAACAGAAAAATGCAGTGACAACTAAAATAACTATTCACTGTTTCGTTTATAAAACAATGGAGCTTGTTTGAAAATGACATTCGTATTAGTGAACTATTTTCAAGATTACAATTATTAAATACCAAAAAAAAATCTAAGTATGACCTCGTTTAATAACGAATATGTTAAGAATAAACACGATATTACAGAATATGGTAGTGATGTGATATCATATTGATAGTTACTGATAAAAGATGTGCTTTTATATCCAAAAACATTCAGATTAATTCTGGGTTTCTATCTGATTGCTATGCGACTAACATCAGTAGAATTGATTCGAGAAACGGTCTAAGGGATTACGATAAAATACTGTTGTGCCATCACACCACACTTTTTTCACTAACGTCCTTTACAGTATCTTCGAATTGCACTAGGGTTCCGTCTATAGCACTTCGATACTTCATGTGTCTGCTCCATCGATCCGCTTATATGATTGAATTAATTTATGTAAATTATTTCAGCTACTAGTGTTAATTTACTTGAGTGTTACAAAATATGTTAAAACCTTTCTTTATGCATCATTAAACTATATTAAAAGAAAGTATTGTATGCAGATCGTTTCGATGACCAGAATAACAATATAATACGCTGTGAAGTTCGGAAATTT
>NW_028293766.1:0-19855 GCF_964341445.2 Mesoplodon mirus | reverse complement strand
GTTGATATAAATGAGCATCACTGTGATTAGTTGTTATTATATAATAAAATCAACGCTGAAAACACTTAAAACTAGTGAAAGTGTACGCAGAATATAAACAAACCTTCTCAAATATAGGATCGTAGCAAGCATTCGATGATTTCTTCAATGCCACATACGTATCACATTCCAATGTACACCTCGATGGTGGCGTGGGAGGGTTCTATATAGTAAGGAATAAGTAATAAATGTGAGAACAATAATACAATGTGAAATAGTATATGTAGCACTACATGGACAATTCGATAGAAGGAAAAGACAATGAATTGGAAACTGTGTTCTTTCCCTGCGGTCATGGTTATTTTCATTGCACGCCTATATTTCAATAACTGACGATTCAACAATTACCGTATTCACCTTCGATCCTCTGATATAACTAATATAGTCGATATTACCATTTAAATTCGTCTTATTCCGCAGCGAATTTGACGGAGCCGGCGGAGGTGGATCACAGCGCCTGGATTCATAAAGAACTAAGTAGATTATTATAAAGACAAGATGTGGTATATGACACTAATTTGTTGCGCGAAAGATAGCTGTTAGAATACCTTGGCAGGAATCTCTTCTTGGGGTAAAGCAATAGAACATACAGAAAGCATGGGTGAAGCCACTTGTACTTGAACATTACCAGAATTCGAGAGTGTGTCCAATTGATTGTTCATTGAACGTCGATAATCCTGAGGATCACACTGTTTTAAAGAATCAAAGAAGTACTCTTCAAGCTTTCGAACAACCTTAAACTATCAAAATTACAATGAAAGGAAACCTTCAGCTTTTTAATAGCCAATCCTAGTCGCTTCAAGTGTCCTAATCTCTTTATTCCAATGTCCTCAAAATCCTCCCAACTTAACTCCATCACCTCCTGCACAGTATCGTACCCTTGAGAGTGGAATACATTGATGTACTCAGGTAAAGCAAGCACTGTAAGCCACTCGCTAAAATTCAACAACTTATATGTTGGGCGACTAAGCGAGAATTATAAATCAAATTAAAACACACTTCTCCAAAAATCTCTTGAAAATAACAGACCTCAGACCATCCTGTGGTGGTACAGATGACCAGCTGTCAGTGACCTGCCAGCTGTGAATCTCGTTTATCAATCGTTTTCGGTGGACTGGATTTGTTATCCCGATGGATAGTAGGTCCTCAGGAGTGATTTGAGCTGAATGACAGTAGTTAAAAGGCTAAACATATCTGATCGCTAAATCGTTGCTATTTCTTGTTATTGTGCATTATATTGATATCATAATGTTGAAAACAAACACAGTTACCTTTAGAACAAATTCTTGTGATAATTGATAAACGCAATTCACTAGTATTTGGCACTATCCTAGTAATAGAAAAAACACTCATACACTTAAAACTACTTCAGACACAAGTAAAAATAGATATCTTAACGTCATATAAGATTACAGTAAAGAAGGTATTAAAAAATTTGTAGAAAGATATTTCATACATCACCTCGTCAATGGGTGTAACATGTAAAAACATATTCTATAAACCAGATGTACCACTTGTCTTCCGTTGGTCACGGAGTAACTGCAAAAGTAGTCCAGTCATGTTTATGTTTATGAATCTTTGTTAAGAATCTTGATAATCAATACGGTGCTATTCCTTCTGTATATTTGATATCCCATCCAATCACTAACGGCTGATGCTCTTCAGTTGCCGCTTATTCGCATCGAATGCCCGGCTCAACTGTTTCTTCTTAACATTTAGGCGCGTGTAATGGCTTCCTTGGCCAATGACGTAGACTAGAACTTCGGATGCACTCTCCCACGTGCTAAGAGATACTCATAGTATCGCCTTTTCGACTGTGGGATAGGTGACTCTGAGTGGCTTTTTACCTTTCTGGCGTAATGACCAAATCTCTAATACGTACGCTAAGGTAAGAAGTATCGTTTATTGAAAATGATGAAAACAAATTTAAGCATTTTTACTCTTCTTCAGGCGACGAAGCCGTTGAGCGAAGGCTCAGCGTGGTTTCTTTAATGAAGTACTCTTCGCACATGAGTTTCGTAGCCCATTTCGTTCAACTACTGCAGCATCGGCAGTGCGACGTATGGCCGGCAGAGCGTGAAAGTGCATCGGAATTCATCGTGGTCCAACCAATAAAGCGATTGTTGCCAGTTATCATTGTGAATCCACTTTTCTTTGTTTGAGAGCAACCGTTTACTTATAATTGCTTTTCAGTTTGAATATGCAGAAATAGATTTGCCATATTTATTATTTTGACACCTGAAATTCTAAAATTTGCCGAAACACAACTTATATTGTAGTTCAACTACAGTGATAGCGAAACTGCATAAGATGACTTTTCAGTGGTATGTAATGATACGGCAACCGAAAAAAATACTGCTAAAGCATATTGATGAGAAGTGAAATTACAAATCTTGCTTTTAATACAATCATGCACTCAACATTTAACATTTATGTATGCATAAACATACAAACAAAACTCAACCACTAGGAAGCAAAGTTACGACTGCTTTGATGCTGAGATATTTGCAAAACTCGGGGCGGTGTAAACTTCCAATTCGGGATTGCACTAAGCGGGTGGTCACGATTTTATCCATCACAGCATCCGTGTCCCTTGCTTTGCCTTTCTCTCAGCATGTTTAGTTCTTCATGTTGCTTTCAGCAATCACACTTAAAACTATTTTTCTCTGCGCTTGAATGAGTTTGGTTTCATAAAAGGCTGTCTATCAGTAGTTTAAAAAAGAGGCAAGGTTTGGTAGAAGCAAATTGAGTTTCAAAGTGTAGATGTTTATACGGAAGATGTAACCCGTTCAAAAAGCCGAGTAGACATACCCAAGGCGAATCACGAATAAATAACAGATGACAAAATCTAGATTCAGAGATTTTGGCAGGAAGAATTGCGAAAGTACATTGGGGAATTACTGGAAATGTTTTAGCAAAATACTTTTGAAATCCATACAAAAATATGGTGTTACCTCGTCACGAATGTGTCAAACAGTGTCAATGGTGAAGCACATTAAACTTTATTAAGTGTACAAGCATAAGCATAACATAGAGATTCTTGCGTCATTTACAATTTTTAAAAAGTTTAACAATCATGTATCGATGGATAACGTTATGTTGGACATGTTCTACATTAACAATTACATCATCGAATTCTTGTCTAAAAGTTTACAATAGGAGTAGTAGAAAAAAAGGAACAATAATTCGAATTCGAAAATTTCAACCTAAGCATATATTATTGACAGCTTATTCTATTGTAATGAATTAAGAATCTTCTAATTCCTTACTTTTTTTGCTTGTTGCTCAACGAGCCTGGCCTTGTATCGCGAACCTCCATTGCGAAGATCGACATCAATACCACTCTGCTACTTCAACTTCATTTTTCCGTTCATTACTGAGAAACCTACGACCTTGCAACAAGGTTTTGAGAAGGTGGTAGAAAAATTCCACAACAACCAAAAAATTATCCATTTTAGCATTTTTATTGTATTTTATTTATTTGTTGCAAAGTAGAATGGTTTGCGTCATCACCGTGGATGTGAAGTGTACTCCTCTAGAAATCTTCTTTCTTTCATGTAAAAACAAAAAATTACTTTTATGGAAAAAGCTTCAACACATAACAAATTTTTTGCATCACGTGATGGGAATATGTTAAGTATTGCCACTGGTAATGGTTGGTGAAACGTTATGGATATGGATCGTGGACCACACACTATAATGATAGCTGGTGATATAGGTGGTGAGAACAACTAAATTCCCATTCTACTGATTTCAGCATATAAACTAGATAAGGTTGCACGCATAATAACCGCTAAATTGAAAAAATGCACATTCTCCGCATGCAAATGTAGTGCTATAAATCATAGAAATGTTTACCTAATTACAGGGCTGGCAAGGAGTAAATTCTGCACTTTGAAAACTTCTACTCGAACAGTGATTATATCTGCAATCTAAGAGTACACAGAGATATTTGTCCCCTCTGTCACCATATACCGGAAATCAGATGTTTTAGGAAGCTGTGCGTAAAGAACGACAGAATATTCAGTATATGCTGTTCTTTTTCTATATCATGAGAATCCTTTAAAATAGGTAGTCTTTTCAAGATGTTTCACAGTATTCGTCTGTGTGCAAAGTAAGTGTAAATTCTATCTTAGTCTTAAGCAAAGTTAATATGTCGTTCAAGTGAATACAAGGTCTAATAAAATAACCGCCTTCATCAGCCTTTTTTGGAATTTATGAACAGCATAACCGTGCAATAAATTTACCCGCATCTCAATGAAGCGATATTTGGCACAACTCCTTAAGTTATGGTTCTTTGAATGCTATATTCGATTTCGAAGTCATTGGTCGATTATGCATTTAACCTGTTACATGGTTACACAGTAAACCTATAACATTCGCAAATAGATCTTTTACAAACAACAAAGCTCTGCGTCATTACCTTTTGTAAAAAGCGTTCCTCTCAGCAGCTCAGTGATAGACTTACTCGCCTCCGTGTTAGGCGAGCAAGTCTAGTATTTCGGCCAATGCTTCATGTATTGGAAACTGCAGAGGTATTGGCCAGATTGTCTTACAGCGTTCACGTGATGAATTCAACGTATGCTACTATTTCATATGTTAATAAGCCTTGAAAAGACAAAATGAATACAAAAAAAGGGGTCCAGTGGTAGTCACACAATGCACATCGTTGTCAAAGTTTTAAATTTGTGTTACGCATCGATCGCATCGTAAGCTTTTCTTTAATTGACTCAACTAAATTATTTCCGAATAACCAGATATTAGCATACATTACATAATTACTCCCAGATGGATTGACCATAGTCGTTACTTTAATTCAGTAATTCAAAAGGACAGAAAAAGAAATGAACTCGTATGGTATGCGTTACAAATAAAGACCGGAATGAGCTGATAAATCGTCAGTCAACTCTAAATATTCTTCGCTTCTAATATCTTCGCGACAATTTACTAAGCAATAGTCTGCTTTTTTTAATTCAAATCCTACGAAGTGACCATTAAAGCGTAAACATTTTGAATGCTCTATTATTTCTTGCAACCTTTTCATCATTACCTTTCGTAAGAAGCGTTCCTATCAGCAGCTTAGTGATAGACTTACTCGCCTCAGTGTTAGGCGAGTAAGTCTAGTATTTCGGCCAATGCGTCATGTATTGGAAATTGCAGAGGTGTTGGCCATGTAGGCCAAACCTAAAACGGGTGTAATTACACCTTTAGAACAAAGAAATATTAGCGTAAATACGACGAAAAAACGAAACCTATAAATGTACATATAAGCAGAGGAATCACTATGAAATGACTACAAGAATAGAATGCAGGCCGGCTAACAGACAGAAAGAATATTCTAGATAACGGTGAGTAGTTGCGTGTAATGAATACGCGTGGTAGACGCCTCTGATGAAAAGAGAAATGAGCTGACGTGTCACTGGTCACCTTTATACAGCGGTGACTGGATATGCAGACAGCCAAAGAACATGGCATGGGGCCCCGCGTACCATGCGGGGATAGAGACGCAGAGAGGAGTTATGCGCATGATGGAATTGTTGGTGGGCTGTTTGAATCTGTGAGGAATAACAAGAGTATTTATGCTATCTCACAACTACGTGAAGGATACCGTTATTGTTAAGAAGTTCTGCATGGGAAAACCGCAAAATTCAAGAAATGAAATTCGAACCCTTACGTAATTTCGTTCTATTCTGAACCTTTACATTACTTTCTTAAACGCGCTTTATGTTCCTCAGAGTGGCAGACAACCATTGCTCTTCATGTATCATTTTTCTGTTCAAGTTTTGAAGCCGTAGAAATTAGTGTGCATTCTTTTTAGACTTTTACGATTCTTCCTTCACATCTAAAATGATCAGCGATTTTTATCACTTGGTGATAGCTGAGATCTTACATGTCCATCCAATATGTTAACGGCGCTACACGACCTTTTTGTGGCTTCCATAACTTTTCCAAAGAAAGTAGCTATTTCGTAATGTTGAATTGCGCTGAAATTTTGAAAATTTCGGGATAATTTACTAATCTGAACCGTAGAACAAGCTTAGATTTGCGTTTAGGTACGAAGCGACTGATAATAAAAAAGCAGCAACAAAGGAAAAGACTAATCACATTGTTTTTTAATGTGGAGCAGTCTAGAAGAGAAAGAAAAGTAAGAAGCAGAAAGAAGAGAAACCAATGAAAAAATAAATATAAAAACAAAAGGGAATAAAATAAAAATTACGTTAGGGTTCCAATTTCATTTCTTGAATTTTGCGCTTTTCGCATGCAGAACTTCTTAACAATAACGGTATCCTTCACGTATTTGTGAGATAACATAAATACTCTTGTTATTCCTCACAGATTCAAACAGCCCACCAACAATTCCATCATGCGCATAACTCCTCTCTGCGTCTCTATCCCCGCATGGTACGCGGGGCCCCATGCCATGTTCTTTGGCTGTCTGCATATCCAGTCACCGCTGTATAAAGATGACCAGTGACACGTCAGCTCATTTCTCTTTTCATCAGAGGCGTCTACCACGCGTATTCATTACACGCAACTACTCACCGTTATCTAGAATATTCTTTCTGTCTGTTAGCCGGCCTGCATTCTATTCTTGTAGTCATTTCATAGTGATTCCTCTGCTTATATGTACATTTATAGGTTTCGTTTTTTCGTCATATTTACGCTAATATTTCTTTGTTCTAAAGGTGTAATTACACCCGTTTTAGGTTTGGCCTACATGGCCAACACCTCTGCAATTTCCAATACATGACGCATTGGCCGAAATACTAGACTTACTCGCCTAACACTGAGGCGAGTAAGTCTATCACTAAGCTGCTGATAGGAACGCTTCTTACGAAAGGTAATGATGAAAAGCTTGCAAGAAATAATAGAGCATTCAAAATGTTTACGCTTTAATGGTCACTTCGTAGGATTTGAATTAAAAAAAGCAGACTAATGCTTAATAAATTGTCGCGAAGATATTAGAAGCGAAGAATATTTAGAGTTGACTGACGATTTATCAGCTCATTCCGGTCTTTATTTGTAACGCATACCATACGAGTTCATTTCTTTTTCTGTCCTTTTGAATTACTGAATTAAAGTAACGACTATGGTCAATCCATCTGGGAGTAATTATGTAATGTATGCTAATATCTGGTTATTCGGAAATAATTTAGTTGAGTCAATTAAAGAAAAGCTTACGATGCGATCGATGCGTAACACAAATTTAAAACTTTGATAACGATGTGCATTGTGTGACTACCACTGGACCCCTTTTTTTGTATTCATTTTGTCTTTTCAAGGCTTATTAACATATGAAATAGTAGCATACGTTGAATTCATCACGTGAACGGTGTAAGACAATCTCTCTTATATGGAGGTTGTGGCCATGGCAAAAATGAAGTCCTTCTTTCAACTTGGGTGATATTTTTTTTCTTAGGCAATTTTTTGCGTTATGTTACGAAGGTTTATAGGTTTCTCTAGTTAATTTAGTGCGTTTATTAACTGTTTTGCAAATTTTGTTCTTTTTGTCTGCTAAAATGGTAGAAACCTCGGGAAAATTAGTTTTGTTTTCGAATGTTTTTTTTGGTTTGCTTAATCCTGCAGTTTAGAGACTACAAGGTCCACGACAAGGAAGTGACTTTCAGAAATATGGAGACGTCGAAATTCAGGGCGTTATAACCACCAATAAAATGTAACGAGGACAAATATCCTAAAATAAACTACGTAGGTTGCCACTCATAATTTTGGTGACATTTTGGAAAAATCATATCCTAGCTGAAAAGTGTGGTTATTAATTGTCAATTGAAGAAAGCCATTGTTTAGGCTTTAAAAGAAACTTTAATCCTCAAAAGGACCATCTTTATTAGTATATTTTCAGAATTCTTTGTATGAGACGAGACACCATCACTGCTACTCTGAACAAAAGGTAATTCGTCATGTAAACTAAATGAAAGAAAAATCCTGGAAGTGCGAAAGCCTAGATCCACTCACTAATCCTTTAAGTATCTTCTTTGTTGGTTCATTCTTAATTTGAGATTTTAGAAAACAGTATTCTTGAAAACATCAAGTATTATGCGTTATGGCACGAGCTTGGCCATAAGCAATGATATGTTCGAAATATTGTCAGTTCTATTTAGTCACTTTGAAAACGTAGGTCTAGATTGGTTTTAATGATTCACACATTAGCATTACATTTCGCAGATGATGTTATCGAGGTATTTCATATAAGTTTAGAGAAGTTAGACGAGCAAAATGACAACTTATACAAGGCCATTATGGGCGGTTTCAATCCCGTGTTTAATAGCAGTCGGTGATTCACAGTGCTATAATGAGGCTCCCGATAGTGAACGTCGTGAACGTTGAAGTCTCCCAGATGAGATTTTCATAACGAAATCGATTTTGACGGCATCAACTCCAATCGATAGTTTTGCTCACCTATGACGTTGTAATCACAAATTTGTACACAAAAGCGGACCGTTGCGCTCCATTTGTCCTAAAAAATTGTAGAGCTTTTTGTTGAATAGGTGATTAATGTCAACCATCTTATTTCTGAAAATTCAAAGCTCTGCAGAGGGGAAAAAAGTGAGAAGAGATGTGAATGATCACTAACTGAAGTAAATGCGGCGTGTGACAACAACTAATTTTATGTTGCTTACGGGCTTGCTAGTTTTTTAGATAATAGGCTGTAATTTTTTCGATAGCTATAGGAGTTGTATGGTTAGGAACATTAATGAATTACAGTAACGACTTTGATCCATTCCTCGAGGGGTATGGATGTTATATTTGTTGTTATTCGATTATTCAGAGAAAATTTAGTTAAATCCCTTGATGGAGAGCTTGTTATGCGATCGATGTATGACACAAATTTAACACTTTGAAAACAATGTGCATTGTGTGAGTGCACACGTCTTTGGATTCATTTTGCATGGTTTTCAAGGCTTAGTAACATAGGAAATAGTAGCATACACAAAATTCACTAATTTTACGCTATAGAGCAATGCCTGTTGTAATGATGTTGTAGACTTAAAAAAAATGAAGTCCTTTAATCATCTTAAAGTATCCCTTTCTTGTTAACATACCAAAAGTTCGTCGTGGATCCAATTATTGATCGTCTATGTAATAATACATTGACGATGATGGGCATTATACCAATAGTCACTTTTTTGTGGCATTTTTAGAGTTGTTTCCTCCAAAATTTTTGTAGTCATTCGATAGCTTATTGAACAGAGATTTTATTTTAGGCATTAAGACAAAGACTCAATCCACTCAGAAAGACAGAAAACAGGTTATTATGTTGACGTGTCCTTTAAAAATAAACTGAATTAATCACATTGCGACTATCTTATTGAACTGGCGTCATCAGATCCAAATGTTAAGGTTCGAATCGCATCTATACGAAAACTTGCTTGCCTTTGACCTTCCTGAGTGAGGAACATGGTTTTACTTCGTGCTTCTTTGATGAAGATACAGCTGTAAGAGATGTTGTTCGGGATATGTTACTGTCAGAGTGGTTATCATTTGTTCGTTATTTGCAAGAAAGAAAAAACAGCCGTAAAAGTGGAGTACGATGCACTCCATAGACATTCAAGAACTATGAAAAAAAAACAGCATCTCTACTAGACCTCTACAGTGGCTCATCTTCAACAGTTAGGATTCTCGTACCCCAGGTAATTTCAAATCATCTACGATTTTCTCAAGCATTTCGTTCGTTTCATAGAAGTAAAATAAAACACGCTGAGAGAAAGACAAAGCGAGGGGCACGGATGGTGTAATGGATAACTGGTGACCCCCCGGAAAAGGCAATCATCTGGTTGGAAGTTCGCACCTCCCCCAAGTTTTGCAAATATCTCATCGTCTTAGCGTTTATTTCGATTAAACTGACTTAGTTTAATTTCCAGGGAAGAATAGCGTAGTGGTAGTGATGCTGACAATTACTTTTACAATTCACGATATAAGGCTCTGCTTCGATTCTTCACCGTGCCGCGCCAATCCTCCTCATCCTACCGAGATCCAAAAATGGGTAACAGACTTGTCTGGAATCCACCGAATCCCTCCGATACGCGGAATTACGAAAACTTCGTGGATGACTGATGCGAGTAAAATGAACGAATAGAAGAAGTGCCGTGATCTGCACAAATGCATAACGTATATGATATCGGGTAGTGTAAAATAAATATATCATTATGTCATTGCTTTGTTTGTTTTAAGCTAATGGAATAATAAAAATAAATAAGAATGAATGATTTTCATTACAGTTGTATTAATATTGTTCGTAGTAAGGGTCGAATTTAGGGATTCGTTTCTTAAATTAGTGATTCTGATTGAATAGTTTCTACTACCGATAAAAATTTTAAACTTTTTTAATAAGCAGTCCATCGCTGTCATTGTATTACAAAAAGCAAGTAGATGTTCGTACAATATCAAGAATATAACAGTTGAAAACTTTCTGGTTGGAAAAATTCTTTCCAGAATCCACAATATTATGCTTAAATATGTGTGACATGATGATGAATGCTAAAAATCTTGAATTTTATAGTTTAGTGGCCGCGATAATAATTCTTTTAATGCAGATCAGTTGCGGGAAGTTTTATAGTGTGGTGAGATTGTGAAAACTGGTCGTTTTATGTGTGGATTGAGAACCCCTTGATGGGAACAGCTGGTCGAAGCGGTCCGCATATTTGGAATCTCATGGGGCTATAAAAAATCGACCAGATGTAATATAATGAGTAAGTAGAATTATTATAGTACGAATTTGAAATATTGTGACATTAAGTCAATAGTTTGGTGGTTTAGAAAAGGTGGAGAAATTCATGGAGAGAATCCTGCCGTCTTATCCTTTCTAAAGGAAACAATTTCTCAGTTTTGAAAAATAGTGCCTACTAAAAACAGGCAATATCAGTTTTTTCATTTTGTTTAAAAAGTGCAAATAACCATACTTTTTTAAATACTTACCTTAGTAAGCCGTTTTCACGACTAGTACGAGCGTCACATGCATTTCCTACTTGTTCCTTTCTTGTACAATCGTCGTTCATGGTGATAGTCTATTCCGAACATGGTGTCATTCCGTGTTTCCATTATTTTTTGATCCGAGAATGCAGATAGTAACGTAAACCTAAATACGTCTGCAAATTGCGTAAGTAACCGTCCGAAAGGCATATTTTAGTAGTAGAGATTGCGAAATCACAATTTTTTCTATCCATTAGGTTGTTTTGAAATGGGAGGTCAAGAAGCGAAGTGCGATCTAGGAATTGCAGAGCTTTATAAAAATGAAGTTACTTCTATTGATAACTGCATCGTCACTGAAGTATTTGCAAAACTCGGAGTAGGAGGTGAATTTTGAACCCGCGACTGCCCTTTCCGGTAGGTCACGAGCTATTCACTGCACCAACTGTGACCGTTGCTTTACCTTTCTCTACACGTGTTTTATTTATACCAATACTATCAGCAATCACCCGTCAACGGAATGATCAATCTGCTTTGAAACTCCATTTAAGCATAAGCTGCAGTCAAATTAGAATGTTATTAACTTTTATTACTTCTAATTCTAAAATAATTAAGAGTTCTGGGTGCTGTGAAACTAGGCCTTTCCACTAATCGCAGGATTCACTTTCGTTCTGGAAGAATCTGAGCTATAAGGGTGCAAATTCCCGTCCGATCTACAAAGCAGGAGACTGCCTGAATTCTCTGTGAATAAGCTTGAATGGTTTTTTTCGGGTTTTGCGAAAACCCGTGTAAAGCCAACATTTAACATGAATAGGGAAGGAGGGCTTTCAAATCATAGGTGAACCTGCGAAGAAATTAAGTTGCACGCCACCGAAATGAACGGAAGAAGGGATGGGACCAACGTATAAAGGCGAGTCATTTAAGTTTCTAAGTAGGTAATTATATTATGAAACCTTAAAGAAGAACAGATGATTGTCTAAGAAGTACTGTTTAAAACTTGGCATAATTTTATGTGCAGTATCTTTTTATTCCAAACGACTTAGTCTATTTACATGAATTTTTGAAAAAAAATCAACTCAACACCTATTTTTGTTATTGATTCAATATTTTGTCTATACCATATACACGAACAGACTTAAGTAATACATGAAATGCATTTCCACAACTATGTTCAGGATTCAAATAAAGATGGCGGCAGTCCTTCATCGGAACCTGATTGCCTCGTCATTCAAGTCAGTGGCTGTTTCGCATTACGTTATCTTATAGACCCAAAGTCAGCTTTGTGATTTATCGTCCAAGTAAACGTATTTTGCAGACCTATACTTCATGTCTTCTTAGTGATAAATAAAGTGTCTCATTTTAAAAATGTTCCGTTTTTCATATCCTTCAAGTTAGGGATGCCTCAGTGTGTGGCTATGACAAGTTAGTCGGTGATTAACAGTACTGCAGGTGATGTAGGGCTCAATTAATAATAAATGTAGACATGCTGAATCTACTCAAAACTGCAAAATTTAATTTTGGCTAAAAACATTTTACTTCTTGACCATTACGATTCCAAGAAATATCGAGACTAAGACGGCCCTAAGAAGTAGATATTGCCCAAAATGATAATAGAAACATACTCAATTACATAAAAAGCTGCACCCTTATAAACATTTCAGGACAGGAATTCTAGAACGTTCAAATTAGTTTTGTGAGTATTTGACTCTGGTCTAAGCCATTTGGAATAAGTCACAAATGTATTACAGGATACCGAACTAAATAGCGGCACCGAAGAAAGGTATTTGAGCAGGTAACTCATTTTCCCCGAACAATTTCACTCACACCTTGACTGTGCTTCATACATCTTTCTCAATAGCATCTTTCGTTTTCAACTACGTTTAATCCTTCTATGGTTCTATGATGGTACACATGAATTTCTGTTTAATGATTGAAGGCTGTGAAAACTTGTTAAGGTCTTGATAAATAATACTTGTTCTGTTGTGAATTTATGTTTCTGATAGCTCAATTTTATTTCATTGAGATTCTTAATTTTATAGCTCATCCTTATTCTATTGTAGTCATTGTTTTGCAGTTTATACTTATTCTGTTGTGAAACTTTTTTTTCATAGTTTATGCCTATTTTGCTGAGAATATTTATGTGTTCTACGCTTATTTTGTTGTGGCTATTTTTAAATTTTTTTTTTCAAAAAAGCGGACAGAATACAAGACTGAGAACTTTCCGATGGACTTGAATTTTAAAAATTGAGATCTCAAATGTTCAGAAACACTTCATAAAAATTGAATAATGTTTTCTAATTATGAATCGTCGTTTTTCCAATACATATCGAACACGATATTTTAAGCTTAGTGTGGCCTCGTTTAGGAGAAATGAGCAGTAGAGAAATGTAAAAAATATTAAAGATAGTAAGATAAGATAGAGCATTGGGATTTCGAGTTTTTTTTGCAACATTGTGCTTGAACTTGATTTCGCGGAACGAAATTAATTTCTTATGTAGTCCGTGTTGCACTAAGTTTAGTTTCGCTTCTTATCTCTTATTAGTGTATTTTTCTAACAAACGATAATCTGTCTTTGGCATTCCAGTAAATTATCACGATACCGTTTTTGTATTAAAGCCATGGGATTGTGAGCACAACAAAAGTTAAAGAAATGTACATGATGGCGACGGCTAAGAAGAAGCGGTGACCAATCGAGAGACATCGTTTCACTCTCTACATTTCGACTGGTGGTTTTTCTTCTAGCCATCATTCATAAAGCTGAGATTGTTAGTTTGAGCGTTGGCAGTGGTTTGGCTATCTAAATTCACCTTTTCTCACCAATTTGTCACATGTTGATCGAAGGCAGTTTTTTTGAAATTCCGAGAAAATCGCGCAATATTTCACATTGGTATCCACTTGGGTTCTGTTCTATTATTCTTTCTGTTAAGTAATAGTAAACTCTTCTCAATACAGGAATCATGCTTCACTTTAGAAATTGTTAAAAAATGTCCATATTGGCTATTCATAAATTAGACATTTGTGTTTATTATTTTTTTTAACTCACGCAATTGGTTCCGCGAAATCAAGTTCAAGCACAATGTTGCAAAAAAAAAACTCGAAATCCCAATGCTCTATCTTATCTTACTATCTTTAATATTTTTTACATTTCTCTACTGCTCGTTTCTCCTAAACGAGGCCACACTAAGCTTAAAATATCGTGTTCGATATGTATTGGAAAACCACGATTCATAATTAGAAAACATTATTCATTTCTTTATGAAGTGTTTCGGAACATTTGAGATCTCAATTTTCAAAATTCAAGTCCGTCGGAAAGTTCTCAGTCTTGTATTCTGTCCGCTTTTTTGAAAAAAAAATTTAAAAATAGCCACAACAAAATAAGCGTAGAACACAAAAATATTCTCAGCAAAATAGGCATAAACTATGAAAAAAGTTTCACAACAGAATAAGTATAAACTGCAAAACAATGACTACAATAGAATAAGGATGAGCTATAAAATTAAGAATCTCAATGAAATAAAATTGAGCTATCAGAAACAAAATTCACAACAGAACAAGTATGATTTATCAAGACCTTAACAAGTTTTCACAGCCCTTCAATCATTAAACAGAAATTCATGTGTACCATCATAGAACCATAGAAGGATTAAACGTAGTTGAAAACGAAAGATGCTATTGAGAAAGATGTATGAAGCACAGTCAAGGTGTGAGTGAAATTGTTCGGGAAAATGAAGTTACCTGCTCAAATACCTTTCTTCGGTGCCGCTATTTAGTTCGGTATCCTGTAATACATTTGTGACTTATTCCAAATGGCTTAGACCAGAGTCAAAATACTCACAAAACTAATTTGAACGTTCTAGAATTCTGTCCTGAAATGTTTATAAGGGTGCAGCTTTTTATGTAATTGAGTATGTTTCTATTATCATTTTGGGCAATATCTACTTCTTAGGGCCATCTTAGTCTCGATATTTCTTGGAATCGTAATGGTCAAGAAGTAAAATGTTTTTAGCCAAAATTAAATTTTGCAGTTTTGAGTAGATTCAGCATGTCTACATTTATTATTAATTGAGCCCTACATAACCTGCAGTACTGTTAATCACCGACTAACTTGTCATAGCCACACACTGAGGCATCCCTAACTTGAAGGATATGAAAAACGGAACATTTTTAAAATGAGACACTTATTTATCACTAAGAAGACATGAAGTATGGTCTGCAAAATACGTTTACTTGGACGATAAATCACAAAGCTGACTTTGGGTCTATAAGATAACGTAATGCGAAACAGCCACTGACTTGAATGACGAGGCAATCAGGTTCCGATGAAGGACTGCCGCCATCTTTATTTGAATCCTGAACAGAGTTGTGGAAATGCATTTCTGTATTACTTAAGTCTGTTCGTGTATATGGTATAGACAAAATATTGAATCAATAACAAAAATAGGTGTTGAGTTGATTTTTTTTTCAAATTCATGTAAACAGACTAAGTCGTTTGGAATAAAAAGATACTGCACAATAAAATTATGCCAAGTTTTAAACAGTACTTCTTAGACAATCATCTGTTCTTCTTTAAGGTTTCATAATATAATTACCTACTTAGAAACTTAAATGACTCGCCTTTATACGTTGGTCCCATCCCTTCTTCCGTTCATTTCGGTGGCATGCAACTTAATTTCTTCGCAGGTTCACCTATGATTTGAAAGCCCTCCTTTCCTATTCATGTTAAATGTTGGCTTTACACGGGTTTTCGCAAAACCCGAAAAAAACCATTCAAGCTTATTCACAGAGAATTCAGGCAGTCTCCTGCTTTGTAGATCGGACGGGAATTTGCACCCTTATAGCTCAGATTCTTCCAGGAACGAAAGTGAATCCTGCTATTAGTGGAAAGGTCTAGTTTCAGACACCCAGAACTCTTAATTATTTTAGAATTAGAAGTAGTATAAGTTAATAACATTCTAATTTGACTGCAGCTTATGCTTAATTGGAGTTTCAAAGCAGATTGATCATTGCGTTGACGGGTGATTGCTGATAGTATTGGTAGAAATAAAACACGTGTAGAGAAAGGTAAAGCAACGGTCACAGTTGGTGCAGTGAATAGCTCGTGACCTACCGGAAAGGGCAGTCGCGGGTTCAAAATTCACCTCCTACTCCGAGTTTTGCAAATACCTCAGTGACGATGCAGTTATCAATAGAAGTAACTTCATTTTTATAAAGCTCTGCAATTCCTAGATCGCACTTTCGCTTCTTGACCTCCCATTTCAAAACAACCTAATGGATAGAAAAAATTGTGATTTCGCAATCTCTACTACTAAAATCTGCGACACAGAAGATTCACTGTCATACAAATCATGGTACTAACTTTGTTAAGGCGCTCACTAAACGTTGAGTGACCCGTTTATCTCTAGACGAGCAACGAACAGCTTTCAAGCTTATGATGTACAATATTTTTCCTTGTTAGCCTATGTTCTTGTTTGCGCATGCCTGGATTGAAATTGCAGTAACCAATAAGACATGTTGGTTCCACATGTTTTCTATACGGACTACAGACAAATATTAATGCTTCAATGCTTCGGATAAATTGATGTTCTAACCAACCTCATGTTAAAAAATACCTCATTTCTATTCTTGCGTTGTTGATGCCATCAAAAAGAAGTTCCACAATGTTTCCTCAAAACTTGATGAATGTTTGCAAACTACCTGATGATGCGATCTGGGCTGAATTGATAATTACGTCGATGAAGCCTTTTAGTTCTTCAGTGGAATTGTATAAAACCAAAAAAAAAAAAACAAAAAAACTTCTTTCTAAGGCCACCATAACACAACACAGATAACATTATATTGTATTCGTAGTAATATGAAAAAGTGATCACCATTCGACGAAAACAAACAAACATTCGACGAGTACCTTGGCGAATGTATCTCTGTGATTTAGCAGCATATGCCAACTTTTGCCGATTCGTAAGGAATGGCTTTGTGATAAATACTCATATCACTAAACTAATCAGGTGGCATGGATTCTGAATAGAACACTTCATTTAGTTATTTGTTCTTTAGCTTCACTATTTTGCTGACATTACTGAAAATGTGTGGTAATAGAGGGTTGGTAATGAACACTGTTGCAATTATAGAGCTTAGTTATGATCTTAAAACAGCATTCAACTAACGAAATAAATCACTGAGTTATTCGTCAGATCACATATTATTATTATAGCATTAAACATCAACGTATATGATTTCATCATTGCTCGCTTATGACAAAATGATATGAACAGTTGATGAAATGAAATGCACTCTTAAATGGTTGAATGTGTGAATTACCAAATACGACAATATACGAATTGCCAAATCTAATGAGCGAAATATGCACAAAAGTGGTCACGAAATGAGTCAACCTAAGCGCAGCGTTGCTTCTTTCTTGCTGTTTGCTTAGTGTCGCAATTTTCGCAGGTACACATTAGATCTCGTTATTTCGTGTAGAACTCGTCCCCATGTCGAATATGTTCGTTGAAGTATTGTACATGAAACCGATCAGAATAATACGTTAAAAACCCGACGTAATGGGTCACAGACCAGCAGCGTAGGATAGGAATGTAAAGAACATATTTTCGTAAAAATTACAACACATCAGTGGTGAAATAGGAACAAATTCGAGAATAGAAAACAAAAGTTAAGTATAAAGCCGTGTCTCATAAACCATGCTTTCTCGTCATACACGCGTAGTCATTCAAGAACTATCCATCGAATTGTCTAACGCATAATGAAAACCAGTGCACATATGTTCTATAACATATAGAAAAGGTGAATATTTGAGAAAATTTCTACTCATTCATTTCAGCTGTGGACATGTGCAATTATTGTTTGTTTTTCTTATAAAGAGATGCACTTAGGTTATCGCACAGAAAGTAACACAACAAAAGACAAGAAAGGAAAAGCAGCTAGGCTTTGTAAAAGTGGTGCATGCAGTAACAGTATGTTGGAGTCGATATCTTCTTTTGGACTTATTCTACCATCTCTCTTAGCGTCATCGTCATCTAAGTGCTCATCTTCGCACAGTCATTGTCGAAACAGACTTCAAGAAATTGCTCTTCCCGTCCACTGTCGATAAAAAATGGATGAAAATGTGGTACTCGTAGCCATCCAACATGATCCGTGCTATAATAAACCATTTTTCTTCCACTATTTATCATTCATTCACTTCCATTCGATTTTGTAGACTATTGTAATATCATGAAAAGGCGACGGGAAAAAAATGTTAGGAATCTATAGTATTTAAATTTTGGACCAGTTATCAAAAATTTATTTTTCTTTTGAAAGATGATTATCAGTCATCGTAAAAACATGGTATCAGTGGGTTAGAAAATGAAAAAAGATATTGAAATACGATTCACATATCATACAAAATCATGCAAAAACGTGACGGAATCGTTGTTAGACTCCTGTAACATCCGAATTTTAACCAAAAAATAAGAATTTGATATTTTACAAATTTTTTTATAATTATAGCAATAGTTAGAAACAGCCTAAAAATACGAAAATGAACCGAAATACATCTCAAGAAACATGAAACAATGCGAAAACTTGATAATGATGCATATACGACATTTCAAACTTGATAATGATGCATATACGACATTTCAAATGAGTCTCATCACATGAGAACGTAGTTACAAAAAATATGTTCCCACCATTTTTCTAGAATCTAAATAAATAGTCTCGTCCATTGGTGGAAGGCAATGATCTTAGAAATGTTTGCACAACCATTTTAAAACACTAAGTCGAATTTAGCAGCGCAATATTACAACCAGTTATAAAACGAAACCTTTTCTCTAAACTGCCCAATCATAAGAAGTCGTCCTTTTTGGCTTGTTGCATTAACAAATGCGTAATTTGTACTCAGGTGGTCCCACTTGAAACTCCCAAAGTATTTCGCTCAGACTCATCCACCATTTTTTAAATCTTACCTAAAAATCGTAAAATAATGTACGGGAAATATTTTTCGCAGTTACAATTTTTGTTGTAACAAAATAAACAATTTATAAACAAACAGTAGTTGTAGGATAACGAAATGGATACTGATGAAAAGCAAGACGAAAACTAAAATGAAACAGCATTTAAATATTTGACATAATAGGTTACATAAATTTTTCAGCAGACAAAATCATACTTGTAAACATGAAGAAGCAAATGAATATTTTTACAAACAAATCTCACAAATAAGTACAATAAAAACAATGAAGCACGTGAACCCGCGAAATTTGAAAATCAACGAGTCAAGTGCATTAATTAGCACTGAAAAGGCGTTTACAAAACAACTATCAGAATATAAAAATCAAAGGAGTGAAATGTCGCTAGCCATATAATGCACAATAATTTAAATATCGTAGAAGAAAAACAGATAATGAGCTCTAAATAAGAAAATTTGCACGGTTGAGTTTGCGTTTCTCATTGGTACATGTTTCTTCACATTCATTGTTAAATAACCTCGACAAGCAATATAGGCTATTAGTTAATATATTTTTATTTCATCATATGTGAGGGTTATTAATATTTTTAATTAATCAACTGCAAGAATTCTAATCGAATTAGTTATTAATTCAATATAGTCGGAAAAGCAAATCACAAATTGGCCCAGTTCTTTGCCAACTACGGCTGTCCCGAAGGCTCCGCTTGGTCGAGGAACATGAAAAGAGTCACACTTTTCTTCTGATGTCTTCAGTTTTCAATATCTTAACGCCATTGTATTTAGAATACGGTATCTGGACTGTGTTGTGACATAGATTTATTCCTAGCAAGATTTCGGGATGGAAATATCGAATTTCTCTGCTTCGATGACATTGCCGGAAAGCGAAACCCTAGTTGTACATTGTAGTTAAACACAAAAGAACATCTTTAA
>NW_028293767.1:0-20000 GCF_964341445.2 Mesoplodon mirus | reverse complement strand
ATTGGGCTGAATATATTCATGGAGTATTTTGATGACAGGGGTCATGGAGCATTGTGATGACAGAGGTCATGGAGAATTTTGATTTCATTGTGCTGACAATACCCGGAAGCATTATGATGATGGGCATAGTGCATTGTGATGACAAGGTTCATGGAGCATTGAGATGAAAAGTGGCATGGAGCATTGTGATTACAGGGGTCTTGGAGCACTGTAATGACAAGGACATGGAGCATTTTTATGAGAAGGACACGGAACATTCTGATGGCATGTGTCATGGAGCTTTGTGATGACAAGGGCATGGAGCATTGTGATTACAGGGGTCTTGGAGCATTGTGATGACAAGTGTCATGGAGCCTTGTGATGACAAGTCCGTGGAATATTGTGATGGCAGGGGCCATGGAGCATTGTTATGACAGGGGAAATGGAGCATTGTGATGAGAAGTGCATGGAGCATTGTGATTACAAGGTTTATGGAGCATTACAATGACAAATTTGTGGACCGTTGTGATGAAAATCGCGTAGCACATTGTGATGACAAGGATCATGGAGAATTTTTCTGACAAACGCATGGAGCATTTTGATGACAAGGGTCACGGAGCATTGTGATGAAAAGTTCATGGAGCATTGTGTTTATAAAGGTCACAGAGCCTTGTGATGACGCGGGCATGGACCACTGTGATGACAAATGTTATGAAGCATTGTGATGACTGGAGTCACCGAGCATTGTGATGACAGTGGTCATGGAGCATTGTGATGACAAGGGCATGGCGCATTGTGGTGACAGGGGCATGGAGCATTTGTCTGACAAGTTTCATAGATTATTGTGATGACATTGGACATGGTGCATTGTGATGACAAGGGCATGGATCATTGTGATGAGAAGGTCATGGAATATTGTGAAGACAGGTGTCAGGGAGCATTGTGATGATATATGTCATGGTCCATTGCAATGACAATGGCAGGGAGCATTGTGATGCCAAATGTAATGGAGGATTTTGATGACAAATATAATGGAGCATTGTGATCACTAGGGCTTGGAGCATTATTATGACAAGGGCCATTCAGAATTTTCAGAACAAGGTCGTGAAGCATTGTGATGACAAGGTCCTGGAGCATTGTGATGAGAAATCCATAGAGACTTGTGATGACAAATCTCATGGAGCATACTGATGAAAAGGGGCATGGACCATTGTGATTACAGGGGTCTTGGAACATTGTGATGACATGGGCATGGAGCATTGTGAGGAGAAGGCCAAGGAGCATTCTGAAGACATGTTTCATTGAGCTTTGTGATGACAGGGGCAAGGAGCATTGTGTTTAAAGGGGTCTTGGAGCATTGTGAGGAAAAGGGCATGGATCATTGTGATGAAAAAGGCATGGAGCCTTGTCATGACAGGGTTCAGGGAGCATACAGACCACAAGTGTCAGGGAGCATTTTGATGACAAGTGTATTGAGCATTGTGATGACAAAGGTCATGGAGCATTGTGATGAGAAGACCATGGATAATTGTGATGACGAGTGTCATGGGGCACTGTGATGACAAGTGTTATGGAATATTGTGATCTCTAGGGTTTGGAGCATTGTTATGACAGAGGTCATGGAGCATTTTGATTTCATTGTGATGACAATAGCATGAAGCATTATGATGATGGGCATGGTGCATTGTGATGACAGGGTTCATGGATCATTGAGATGAAAAGGGGCATGGAGCATTGTGATTACAGGGGTCTTGGAACACTGTGATGACAAGGGCATGGAACATTGTGAAGAGAAGGCCATGGAACCTACTGATGACATGCGTCATGGAGCTTTGTTATGACAAGGTCATGGAGCATTTAGATGACAGGTGTCTTGGAGCTTTGCGAAGACATGGGTAATGGAGCCTTGTGATGACAAGGCCGTGGAACATTGTGATGGCAATGGTCATGGAGCATTGTTATGACAGAGGTAATGGAGTATTGTTATGAGAAGGGAATTGAGCATTGGTCTGAAATATTTCATGGATTATTGTGATGAGATTGGGCATGGAGCATTGTGATGAAAAGGGCACGGAACACTGTGATACATGGGTCATGGTGGATTGTAATGTCAAGGGCAAGAAGCCATGTGATGAGAGGGTTCATGGAGCACTGTGATGACAATGACATCGAGCGTTGTGGGGAGAAGGCCATGGAACATTCTGATGTCTTGCGTCATGGAGCTTTGTGATGACAAGGGCATAGAGCTTTGTGATTACAGGGGTCTTGCAGCATTGTGATGAAAAGGGAATGGATCACTGTGATGAAAAACGCATGGAGCCTTGTCATGACAGGGTTCAAGGAGCATACTGACGACAAGTGTCAGGGAGCATTGTGATGACAAGTGTATTGAGCATTGTGATGACAAAGATCATGGAGCATTGTGATGAAAAGACCTTGGATAATTGTGATGATGATCGTCATGCGGTGTTGTGATGATAAGTGTTATGAAACATTGTGATCACACGGGTTTGGAGCATTATGATGACAGAGTTCATGGAGAACTTTGATTTCATTGTGATGACAATAGCCTGAAGCATTATGATGATGGGCATGGTGCATTGTGATGACACGGTTCATGGAGCATTGAGATGAAAAAGGGCATGGAGCATTGTGATTACAGAGTTCTTGGAGCATTGTAATAACAAGCGCATAGAACGTTCTAATGACAAGGTCATGTAGAATTTTGCTGACAAATGCATGGAGCATTGTGATGACAGGTGTAATGGAGCTTTGTGATGACAAGTCATGGAGCATTTTGATGTCTAGGGCATGGTGCATTGTGATGACAAGGGCAGGTAGCATTTTGATGACCGGGTCATGCAGCAATTTGATGAAAAGTTTAATGGAACATTGTGATGGCTGTAGTCATGGAGCATTGTTATGACAGAGGTAATGGAGCATTTTGATGAGAAGGGCATTGAGCATTGGTCTGAAATGTTTCAAGGATTATTGTGATGAGAGTGGGCATGGAGCATTGTGATGACAAGGGCACGGAACACTGTGATACATGGGTCATGGAGGATTGTAATGACAAGAGCATGGAGCATTGTGATGAGATGTGCATCGAGCATTGTGATGACAAGTGTCATGGAGCTTTGTAATGACAAGGGCATGGAGCAATGTGATGAGAGCGTTTATGGAGCACTGTGATGACAATGACATGGAGCACTGTGATGCCAATGGTCATGGAGCTTTGTGATGACAAACGTCATAGAACATTTTGATGACAAGGGTGTTGTGCATTGTGATGAGGAGGGCAGGGAGCATTTTGATGACAGGGTCATGCAGCAATTTGATGAAAAGTGTAATGGAACTTTGTGATGTCAGGGGTCATGGAGCATTGGGATGATAAGGGCATGGATCATTGTGATGACAAGAATCCCGGATCATTGTGTTGTGAGGTGTCATGGAATGTTGTGATGACAGTGGTCATGGAGCATTGTGATGATATTGGCCATGGAGCATTGTGATGAGTAGGTCGTGGAGCATTGGGCTGAAAATGTGCATGGAGTATTGTGATGATAGGGGTCCTGGAGCATTGTGATGACAAGTAAATGAAGCATGGTGATGACAAGGTCCTGGAGCATTGTGATGTGAAGACCATGGAGAATTGTGATGACAAGACTCATGGAGCATTCTGATGAAAGGGGGCATGGAGCATTGTGATTACAGGGGTCTTGGAGCATTGTGAAGACTAGGGCATGGAGCATTGTGATGAGAAGGCCATGGAGCATTCTGATGACATGTGTCCTGGCGTTTTGTGATGACAAGGGCATGGAGCATTGTGATTAGAGGGATCTTGGAGCATTGTGATGAAAAGGGCATGGATCATTGTGATGAAAAAGGCATGGAGCCTTGTCATGACAGGGTTCAAGGAGAATACTGACGACAAGTGTCAGGGAGCATTGTGATGACAAGTGTTTTGAGCATTGTGATGACAAAGATCATGGAGCATTGTGATGAGAAGACCATGGAAAATTGTGATGATGAGCATCATGGGGTTTTGTGATGATTCGTGTTATGCAAAGTTGTGATCACAAGGGTTTGGAGCATTATGATGACAGAGGACATGCAGAATATTGATTTCACTGTGATGACAATAGCCTGAAGCATTATGATGATGGGCATGGTGCATTGTGATGACAGGGTTCATGGGGCATTGAGATGAAAAGTGGCATGGAGCATTGTGATTACAAGGGTCTTGGAGCATTGTGCTGACAAGGGCATGGAACATTGTGATGAGAAGGCCATGGAACATTCTGATGACATGCATCATGGAGCTTTGTGATGACAAGGGCATGGAGCATGGTGATTTCAGGGTCTTGAGCATTGTGATGAGAATTGTCATGGAAACTTGTGATGACTAGGCCATGGAAGATTGTGATGGTAGGGGTCATGGAGCATTCTGATGAAAAGGGGCATGGAGCATTGTGATTACAGGTGTCTTGGAGCATTGTGAAGACTAGGGCATGGAGCATTGTGATGAGAAAGCCATGGAGCATTCTGATGACATGTGTCCTGGCGTTTTGTGATGACAAGGGCATGGAGCATTGTGATTAGAGGGATCTTGGAGCATTGTGATGAAAAGGGCATGGATCATTGTGATGAAAAAGGCATGGAGCCTTGTCATGACAGGGTTCAAGGAGAATACTGACGACAAGTGTCAGGGAGCATTGTGATGACACGTGTATTGAGCATTGTGATGACAAAGATCATGGAGCATTGTGATGAGAAGACCATGGAAAATTGTGATGATGAGCATCATGGGGTTTTGTGATGATTCATGTTATGCAAAGTTGTGATCACAAGGGTTTGGAGCATTATGATGACAGAGGACATGCAGAATATTGATTTCACTGTGATGACAATAGCCTGAAGCATTATGATGATGGGCATGGTGCATTGTGATGACAGGGTTCATGGGGCATTGAGATGAAAAGTGGCATGGAGCATTGTGATTACAAGGGTCTTGGAGCATTGTGCTGACAAGGGCATGGAACATTGTGATGAGAAGGCCATGGAACATTCTGATGACATGCATCATGGAGCTTTGTGATGACAAGGGCATGGAGCATGGTGATTTCAGGGGTCTTGAGCATTGTGATGAGAATTGTCATGGAAACTTGTGATGACTAGGCCATGGAAGATTGTGATGGCAGGGGTCATGGTGCATTGTGATGACAGGAGTAATGGAGCATTGTGATGAGAAGGGTATGGAACTTTTGTCTGAAATGTTTCATGGATTATTGTGATGAGAGTGGGCATGGAGCATTGTGATGACAAGGGCACGGAACACTGTGATACATGGGTCATGCAGGACTGTAATGACAAGGGCATGGAGCATTGTGATGAAAATGGCATCGAGCATTGTGATGACAAATGTCATGGAGCTTTTTGATGACAAGGGCATGGAGCAATGTGATGAGAGTGTTCCTGGAGCATTGTGATGACAATGACATGGAGCATTGTGATGCAAGGGTCATGGAGCTTTGTGATGACAAGTCATGGAGCATTTTGATGACAAGGGCATGGAGCATTGTGATGAGAATGGCATCGAGCATTGTGATGACAAGTGTCATGGAGCTTTGTGATGACAATGGCATGGAGCATTGTGATGAGAAGACCATGGAGCCTTGTAATAACAAGTCTCATGGAGCATTCTGATGAAAAGGGGCATGGAGTATTGTGATTACAGGGGTCTTGGAGCATTGTGATGACAAGCGCATGGAGCACTGTGATTACTGGTGTCTGGAACATTGTGAAGAAATTGGCATGGATCATTGTTATGAAAATGTTATGGATCCTTGTCATGACAGGGTTCCAGGAGCATACTGATGACAAGTGTCAGGGAGCATTGTGATGACAAGTTTATAGAGCATTGTGATGACAAAGGTCATGGAGCACTGTGATGAGAAGAGCATGGATAATTGTGATGATGAGCGTCATGGGGCGTTGTGATGATAAGTGTTATAGAACATTGTGATCACAAGGATTTGGAGCATTGTGATGAGACAGATCATCGAATATTTTGATTTCATTGTGATGATAAGAGCCTGAAGCATTATGATGATGGGCATGGTGCATTTTGATGACAGGGTTCATGGAGCATTGAGATGCAAAGGGGCATGGAGCATTGTGATTAGAGGGTTCATGGAGCATTGTGATGACAATGGCATGGAGCATTGAGATGCCAAGGGTCATGGAGCTTTGTGATGACAAAGGTCATGGAGCACTTTGATGACAAGTGTTGGTGCAATGTGATGAGAAGGGCAGGGAGCATTGTGATGACAGTGTCATAGAGCAATTTGATGAAAAGGGTCATGGAATATTTTGATGACAGGGGTTATGGAACATTGTGATGTCAGGGGTCATCGAACTTGTGATGATAAGTGCATGTAGCATTGCAAAGACAGGAGTCATGGAACATTGTGATGACAGTGGTGAGGGAGTATTGTGATGAATAGAGATGTAACATTGAGATATCTGTGTTGAGAGAGCATTTTGATGAGAAGTGCATGGAGAATTGTGATGACAAGTTTTATGGAGCATTGTGGTGACAAGATTGTGGAGCACGGTGATGACAAGCGCAGGGTGCATTGTGATGACATGGGTCATGGTGCATTGTGCTGACAAGCACATGGAGCATTGTGATGACAAGGGTCATGGAGCATTGTGCTGAAGAAGGCATAGAGCATTGTGATGACAAGGGTCAAAGAGCATTGTGATGAAAATTTCATGGAGCAATGTGGTTAAATATGTCACAGAGACTGTGGATGACGAGGTCATGGACCATTGTGATGACAAAGGTCATGAAGAATTGTGATAACTGGAGTCACGGAGCATTGTGATGACAGGGGTCATGGAGCATTGTGATAACAAGGGCATGGAGTATTGTGATGACAAAGGCATGGAATATTGGTCTAATAAGTTTCATGGATTATTGTGATGACAGTTGGAATGCCGCATTGTGATGACAACGGCATGGAGCATTGTGATGACCAGGTCATGCAGTATTGTGAAGACAGGTGTCAGGGAGCATTGTGATGACATATGTAATCGCCCATTGTGATGACAATGGCATGGAGCATTGTGATGCCAAGTGTCATGGAGGATTATGATGACAAAGGTAATGGAGCATTGTGATGACAATGGCTTGGAACATTGTGATGACAAGGGTCAGGGAGCATTGTGCTGACAAGTGCATGGAGAATTGTGATGACAAGGGTCATGAAGCATTGTGATGAAAAAGGCATGGAGTAATGTGATGACAGGCATCTTAGAGCGTTGTGATGACAAGTGCTATGGAACATTGTGATCACAAGGGTTTGGAGCACTGTGATGACAGAGGTCATGGATCATTTAGATTTCAAGGAGCATGGAGCTTTGTGATGACAAGGGCATGAAGCAATGTGATTCCAAGGTTCATGGAGGACTGTGATGACAATGGGAATGGAGTATTGTGATGACAAGCACATAGAGCATTGCAATGACAAGGTCAGGTAGTATTTTGCTGAAAAAGGCATGGAGCATTGTGATGACAGGTGTCATGGAGCCCTGTGATGACAAGCGTCACGGAACATTGTGAATACAGGGGTCATGGAGCATTGGGATGACAAGGGCATGGATGATTTTGATGACAAGGGTCATGGTGCATTGGGTTGAAAATGTTCATGGAGTATTGTGATGACAGGGGTCATGGAGCATTTTGATGACAAGTTCCTGGAGCACTTTGATGAGAAGACAATGGAGACTTGTGATGACAAGTCTCATGGAGCATTTTGATGAAAAGGGACATGGGGCATTGTGATTACAGGGGTCTTGGAGCATTGTGATGACAAGGGCATGGAGCATTGTGATGAGAAGGCCATGGAGCATTCTGATGACTTGCATCATTGAGCTATATGATGACAAGGGCATGGAGCATTGTGATTACAGGGGTCTTGGAGCATTGTGATTAAAATGTCATGGATCATTGTGATGAAAAAGGCATGGAGACGTGTCATGACAGGGTGAATGGAGCATACTGATGACAAGTGTCAGGAAGCATTGTGATAACAAGTGTATTAAGCATTGTGATGACAAAGGTCATGGAGCATTGTGATGAGAAGACCATGGATAATTGTGAAGATGAGCGTCAAGGGGTGTTGTGATGATAAGTGTTATGGAACATTGTGATCACCAGGGTTTGGAGCATTGTGATGACAGAGGTCATGGAGCATTTTGATTTCATTGTGATGACAATAGCCTGAAGCATTATGATGATGGGCATCGTCCATTGTGATGACAGGGTTCATGGAGCATTGAGATGAAAAGACGCATGGAGCATTTTGATTTCAAGGGTCTTGGAGCATTGTGATGACAAGGGAATGGAGAATTTTGATGACAGGGCCATGGAACATTGTGATGACATGCGTCATGTAGCTTTTTGATGACAAGGGCATGGAGCATTTTGATTAGATGTGTCGTGGAGCATTGTGATGACAAGTGTCATGGAGCCTTGTGATGACAAGGCCGTGGAATATTGTGATGGCAGGTGTCATGGAGCATAGTTATGACAGAGGTAAAGGAGCATTGTGATGAGAAGGGCATGGAGCATTGGTCTGAAATGTTTCATGGATTATTGTGATGAGAGTGGTCATAGAGCATTGTGATGATAAGGGCATGGAACACTGTGATACATGGGTCATGGAGGATTCTAATGACAATGGCATGGTGCATTGTGTTGAGAAGGGCATCGAGCATTGTGATTACAAGTGTCATGGAGCTTTGTGATGACAAGGGCATGGAGAAATGTGATGAGAGGGTTCATGGAGCATTGTGATGACAATGACATCGAATATTGTGAGGCCAGGGGTCATGGAGCTCTGTGATGACAAAGGTCATGGAGAATTTTGATGACAAGTGCATGGTGCATTTTGATGAGAATGGCAGGGAGTATTTTGATGCCAGGGTCATGCAGCAATTTGATGAAAAGTGTATTGGAACATTTTGATGACATGGGTTATACAACATTGTGATGTCAGGGGTCATGGAACATTGTGATGATAAGGGGATGTAGCATTGTGATGACAGGGGTCATGGGACATTGTGATTACAGGGGTGAGGGAGTATTGTGACGACTAGTGATGAAACACTGTGATATCTCTGGTGAGAGAGCATTTGGATGACAAGTGTATGGAGCATTGTGATTACAAGGTTTATGGAGCATTGCAATGACAAGTTTCTGTACCGTTGTGATGTAAACCGAATGGCACATTGTGATGAGAAGGGTCATGGAATATTTTTCAAAGAAAGGCATGGAGCATTTTCATGACAATGGTCACGGAGCATTGTGATGAAAACGGCATGGGGCATTGTGATGAAAATTGCATGGAGCCTTTTCGTGACAGGGTTCAAGGAGAATTCTGATGACAAGTGTCAGGGAGCATTTTGATGACAAGTGTACTGAGCATTGTGATGACAAAGGTCATGGAGCATTGTGATGAAAAGGGCATGGAATTTTGTGTTAACAGTCATCATGGAGCATTGTGATGACAAGTGTTATGGAACTCTGGGATCACAATGGTTTGGAGCATTGTGATGACAGAGGTCATGGATCATTTTGATTTCAAGGAGCATGCAGCATTGTGATGACAATGGCATGAAGCAATGTGATCCCAAGGTTCATGGAGGATTGTGATGACAATGGGAATGGAGTATTTTGATGACAAGCACATAGAGAATTCTAATGACATGGTCATGTAGCATTTTGCTGACAAAGGCATGGAGCATTGTGATGACGGGTGTCATGGAGCACTGTGATGACAAGCGTCACGGAGCATTGTGAATACAGGGGTCATGGAGCATTGGGATGACAACTGCATGGATCACTGTGATGACAAGTGTCATGGAGCAGTGGGCTGAAAATGTTCATGGAGTATTGTGATGACAGGGTTCATGGAGCATTGAGATGACAGAGGTCAAGGAGAATTTTGATTTCATTGTGCTGACAATAGCCGGAAGCAATATGATGATGGGCATGATGCATTGTGATGACAGGGTTCATGGAGCATGGAGATGAAAAGGGGCATGGAGCATTGTGATTACAGGGGTCTTGGAGCACTGTGATGACAAGGGCATGGAGCATTTAATGAGAAGGCCATGGAACATTCTGAGGACATGTGTCATGATGCTTTGTGATGACAAGGGCATGGAGCATTGTGATTACAGGGGTCTTGGAGCATTGTGATGACAAGTGTCATGGAGCCTTGTGATTACAAGGCCATGGAACATCGTGATGGATGGCGTCATGGAGCACTGTTATGACAGGGGTAATGGAGCATTGTGATGAGAAGGGCATGGAGCATTGTGATTACAAGTTTTATGGAGCATTGCAATGAGAAAATTGTGGACCGTTGTGATGAAAAGTGCGTGGCAAATTGTGATGAAAAGGGTCATGGAGCATTTTTTTGACAAAGGCATGGAGCATTGTGATGACAAGGGTCATGGAGTATTGTGATGAAATGTTCATAGAGCATTGTGGTTACAAAGGACACAGAGCCTTGTGATGACGCGGGCATGGAGCCTTGTGATGACAAATGTTATGAAGCATTGTGATGACTGGACTCCCGGAGCATTGTGATGACAGGGGTCATGGTGCATTGTGATGACAAGGGCATGGAGCATTGTGATGACAGGGGCATGGAGCATTCGTCTGACAACTTTCATAGATTATTGTGAGGACAGTGGATATGGTGCATTGTGATGACAAGGGCATGGATCATTGTGATGAGAAGGTCATGGAGTACTGTGAAGACAGTTGTCAGGGAGCATTGTGATGACATATGTCATGGTCCATTGCGATGACAATAGCAGGGAGTCTTGTGATGCCAAATGTAATGGAGGATTGTGTTGACAAATATAATGGAGCACTGTGATGTCTTGGGCTTGGAGCATTATGATGACAAGGGCCATTGAGAATTTTCAGGACAAGGTCGTGAAGCATTGTGATGACAATGTCCTGGAGCACTGTGATGAGAAAAACATGGAGCCTTGTGATGACAAATCTCATGGAGCATACTGATGAAAATGGACATGGACCATTGTGATTACAGGCGTCTTGGAACATTGTGATGACATGTGCATGGAGCATTGTGAGGAGAAGGCCACGAGCATTCTGAAGACATGCGTCCTTTAGCTTTGTGATGACAAGGGCATGGAGCATTGTGATTACAGGGGTCTTGGAGCATTGTGATGAAAAAGCATGGAGCCTTGTCATGACAGGGTTCAAGGAGCATACAGACAACAAGTGTCAGGGAGCATTTTGATGACAAGTGTATTGAGCATCATGATGACAAAGGTCATGGAGCATTGTGATGAGAAGACCATGGATAACTGTGATGACGAGCGTCATGGTGCATTGTGATGACAAGTGTTTTGGAATATTGTGATCACAAGCGTTTGGAGCATTGTTATGACAGAGATCATGGAGCATTTTGATTTCATTATGATGACAATAGCATGAAGCATTATGATGATGGTCATGGTGCATTGTGATGACAGGGTTCATGAAACATTGAGATGAAAATGGGCAGGGAACATGGTGGTTACAGGGTTCTTGGAGCATTGTGATGAGAAGGGTCATGGAGCCTTGTGATGACAAGGCCATGGAACATCGTGATGGCAGGGATCATGGATCATGGGTATGACAGGGATAATGGAGCATTGTGATGGCAGGGCAAGGTGCATTGTGATGAGAAGGCCATGGTGCATTCTGATGATATGTGTCATGGAGGTTTGTGATGACAAGGACATGAAGCAATGTGATGAGAACCTTACTGGAGCATTGTGATGACAATGACATGGAGCATTGTGATGACAAGGGTTATGGATCTTTGTGATGACAAAGTCATGGAGCATTTTGATGACAAGGGCGTTGTGCATTGTGATGAGAAGGGTAGGGAGCATTGTGATGACAGGGTCATGGAGCAATTTGATGAAAAGTGTCAAGGAATATTTTGATGACAGTGGTTATGGAACATTGTGATGCAAGGGGTCATCGAACATTGTGATGATAAGTGCATGTAGCATTGTGATGACAGGAGTCATGGCAAATTTTGATGACAGGGGTGAGGGAATATTGTGACGAATATTGATGTAACATTGTGACATCAGTGGTGAGAGAGCATTTTGGTGAGAAGTCCATGGAGCATTGTGATGACAAGTTTCATGGAGCATTGTGATGTCAAGATTTTGGAGCACTGTGATGACAAGCGCATGGTGTATTGGGATGACATGTGTCATGGAGCATTGTGCTGACAAGCGTATGGAGCATTGTGATGACAAGGGTCATGGAGCATTGTGCTGAGAAAGGCATAGAGCATTGTGATGACAAAGGTCAAAGAGCATTGTGATGAAAAGTTCATGGAGCATTGTGGTTAAAAAGGTCACAGAGACTGTTGATGACGAGGTCATGGACCATTGTGATGACAAAGGTCATGAAGCATTGTGATAACTGGAGTCACGGAGCATTGTGATGACAGGGGTCATGGAGCATTGTGATAACAAGGGCATGGAGTATTGTTATGACAAGGGCATGGAATATTGGTCTAATAAGTTTCATGGATTATTGTGATGACAGTTGGAATGCCGCATTGTGATGAAAACGGCATGGAACATTGTGATGACCATGTCATGCAGTATTGTGAAGACAGGTGTCAGGGAGCATTGTGATGACATATGTAATGGCCCATTGTGATGACAATGGCATGGAGCATTGTGATGCCAAGTGTCATGGAGGATTCTGATGAGAAAGGTAATGGAGCATTGTGATGACAATGGCTTGGAGCATTGTGATGACAAGGGTCAGGGAGCATTGTGCTGACAAGTGCATGGAGAATTGTGATGACAAGGGTCATGGAGCATTCTGATGACAAGCTTGTGGAGTATTTTGATGGCAATGGCATGGAGCATTGTGATGAAAACGGCATGGGGCATACTGATAAAAAGGCATGGAGCCTTTTCGTGACAGGGTTCAAGGAGCATTCTGATGACAAGTGTCAGGGAGCATTGTGATGACAAGTGTATTGAGAATTGTGATGACAAAGGTCATGGAGCATTGTGATGAAAAGGGCATGGAGTATTGTGAGGACAGGCATCATGGAGCGTTGTGATGACAAGTGTTATGGAACATTGTGATCACAAGTGTTTGGAACATTGTGATGACAGAGGTCATGGATCATTTTGATTTCAAGGAGCATGGAGCATTGTGATGACAAGGGCATGAAGCAATGTGATCCCAAGGTTCATGGATGATTGTGATGACAACGGTAATGGAGTATTGTGATGACAAGCACATAGAGCATTATAATGACAAGGTCATGTAGCATTTTGCTGACAAAGGCATGGAGCATTGTGATGACAAGTGTCATGGCACACTGTGATAACAAGCGTCACGGAACATTGTGAAAACAGGGGTCATGTAGCATTGGGATGACAAGGGCAAAGATCATTGTGATGACAAGGGTCATTTAGCATTGGGCTGAAAATGTTCATGGAGTATTGTGATGACAGGGGTCATGGAGCATTGTGATGACAGAGGTCATGGAGAATTTTGATTTCATTGTGCTGACAATAGCCGGAAGCATCATGATGATTGGCATGATGCATTGTGATGAGAGGGTTCATGGAGCATTGAGATGAAAAGGGGCATGGAGCATTGTGATTACAGGGCTCTTGGAGCATTTTGATGACAAGGACATGGAGCATTGTGTGGAGAAGGACATGGAACATTCTGATGACATGTGTCATGGAGCTTTGTGATGACAAGGGCATGGAGCATTGTGCTTACAGGAGTCTTGGAGCATTGTGATGACAAGTGTCATGGAGCCTTGTGAAGACAAGGCCGTGGAACATTGTGATGGCAGTGGTATTGGAGCATTGTTATGACCTGGGTAATGGAACATTGTGATTTCAAGGTTTATGGAGCATTGCGATGACAAATTTGTGGACCGTTGGGATGAAAAGCGTGTTGCACATTGTGATGACAAGGGTCATGGAGCAATTTTCTGACAAAGGCATGGAGCATTGTGATGACAAGTGTCACGGAGCATTGTGATGAAAAGTTCATGGAGCATTGTGTTTACAAAAGTCACAGAGCCTTGTGATGACATGGGTATCGACCATTGTGATGACAAATGTTATGAAGAATTGTGATGACTGGAGTCACGGAGCATTGTGATGACAGGGGTCATGGAGCATTGTGATGAAAAGGGCATGTAGCATTTTGCTGACAAAGGCATGGAGCATTGTGATGACATGTCTCCTGGAGCACTGTGATGACAAGCGTCACGGAGCATTGTGAATACAGGGGTCATGGAGCATTGGGATGACAAGGGCATGAATAATTGTGATGACAAGGGTCATGGAGCCTCGGGCTGAAAATGTTCATGGAGTACTGTGATGACAGGGGTCATGTAGAATTTTGATTTCATTGTGCTGACAATAGCCGGAAGCATTATAATGATTGGCATGATGCATTGTGATTACAGGGTTCATGGAGCATTGAGATGAAGAGGGGCATGGAGCATTGTGATTACAGGGGTCTTGGAGCATTGTGATGACAAGGGCATTGAGCATTGTGATGAGAAGTACATGGAACATTCTGATGACGTGTCATGGAGCTTTGTGATGACAAGGGCATAGAAAATTGTGATGGCAGGGGTCATGAAACATTGTGATGACTAGGGAATGGAGCATTGTGATGACAAGAGTCCCGGATCATTGTGTTGTCAGGTGTCATGGAGTGTTGTGATGACAGTGGTCTTGGAGCATTGTGATGATATTGGTCTTGGAGAATTGTGATGAGAAAGTCATGGAGCATTGGGCTGAAAATATTCATGGAGTATTGTGATGACAGGGGTCATGGAGCATTGTGATGACAAGGGAATGGAGCATGGTGATGACAAGGTCCTGGAGCATTGTGATGAGAAGACCATGGAGACTTGTGATGACAAGTATCATGTAGCATTCTGATGATAAGGGGCATGGAGCATTGTGATTACAGGGGTCTTGGAGCACTGTGATGACAAAGGCATGGAGCATTGTGAGGAGAAGGCCATGGAACATTCTGATGGCATGCGTCATGGAGCTTTGTGATGACAAGGGCATGGAGCATTGTGATTACAGGGGTCTTGGAGCATTGTGATGACAAGGGTCATGGAGCCTTGTGATGACAATGCCGTGGAACATTGTGATGGCAGGGCTCATGGAGCATTGTTATGACAGAGATAACGGAGCATTGTGATGAGCAGGGCATTGAGCATTGGTCTGAAATATTTCATGGATTATTGTGATGACAGTTGGAATGGCGCATTGTGATGACAAGGGCATGGAGCATTGTGATGCCAAGTGTCATGGAGGATTCTGATGACAAATGTAATGGAGCATTGTGATGACAATGGCTTGGAGCATTGTGATGAAAAGGGTCAGGGAGCATTGTGCTCACAAGTGCATGGAGAATTGTGATGACAAGGGTCATGGAACATTCTGATGACAAGCTTGTGGAGTATTTTGATGGCAATGGCATGGAGCATTGTGATGAAAATGGCATGGGGCATTGTGATGAAAAAGGCATGGAGCCTTTTCATGACAGGTTTTAAGGAGCATTCTGACGACAAGTTTCAGGAAGCATTGTAATGACAAGTGTATTTAGAATTGTGATGACAATGGTCATGGAGCATTGTGATGAAAAGGCCATGGAATATTGTGATGACAGGCATCATGGAGCGTTGTGATGACAAGTGTTATGGAACATTGTGATTACAAGGGTTTGGAGCATTGTGATGACAGAGGTCATGGATCATTTTGATTTCAAGGAGCATGGAGCACTGTGATGACAAGGGCATGAAGCAATGTGATCCCAAGGTTCATGGAGGATTGTGATGACAATGCTAATGGAGTACTGTGATGACAAGCGCATAGAGAATTGTAATGACTAGGTCATGTAGCATTTGCTGACAAAGGCATGGAGCATTGTGATGACAGGTGTCATGGAGCACTGTGATGACAAGCGTCATGGAGCTTTGTGAATACAGGGGTCATGGAGCATTGGGATGACAAGGGCATGGTTCAATTTGATGACAAGTGTCATGGAGCATTGGGCTGAAAATGTTCATGGAGTATTGTGATCACAGGGGTTATGGAGCATTATGATGACTTGGGAATTGAGTATTTTGATGACAAGATTTCCGGATCATTGTGTTGTCAGGTGTCATGGAGTGTTGTGATGACAGTGATCAGGGAGCATTGTGATGATACTGGGAATGGAGCATTGTGATGAGTAGGTTGTGGAGCATTGTGATTACAGGTGTCTTGATGCATTGTGATGAAATGGGCATTAAGCCTTGTCATGACAGGGTTCAAGAAGCATACTGACGACAAGTGTAAGGGAGCATTGTGATGACAAGTGTATTGAGCATTTGATGACAAAGGTCATTGAGCATTGTGATGAGAAGACCATGGATAATTGTGATGATGAGTGTCATGGGTTGTTGTGGTGATAAGTCTTATGGAACATTGTGATCACAAGGGTTTGGAGCATTATGATGACAGAGGTCATGGATAATTTAGATTTCATTGTGATGACAATAGGCTGAAACATTATGATGATGGGCATGGTGCATTGTGATGACAGGGTTCATGGAGCATTGAGATGAAATGGGTCATGGAGCATTGTGATTACAGGGGTCTTGGAACATTGTGATGACAAGGGCATGGAGCATTGTGAGGAGAAGGCCATGGAACATTCTGATGACATGCGTCATGGAGCACTGTGATGACAAGGGCATGGAGCATTGTGATTAGAGGGGTCTTGGAGCATTGTGATGACAAGGGTCATGGAGCCTTGTGATGACATGCCGTTGAACAATGTGATGGCATGTGTCTTGGAGCATTGTTATGACAGAGGTAATGGAGCATTGTGATGAGAAGGGCTTTGAGCTTTGGTCTAAAATGTTTCATGGATTATTGTGATGAGAGTGGGCATGGAGCATTGGGATGACAAGGGCACGGAACACTGTGATGCATGTTTCATGGAGGATTGTAATGACAAGGGCATGGAGCATTGTGATGAGAAGGGCATCGAGCATTGTGATGACAAGTGTCATGGAGCTTTGTGATGACAAGGGCATGGAGCAATGTGATGAGAGTGTTCATGGAGCATTGTGATGACAATGACACGGAGCATTGTGATGCCAATGGTCATGGAGATTTGTGATGACAAATAACAGGGAGCATTTCGATGACAATGGTTTGGTGCATTGTGATGAGAAGGGAAGGGAGCATTTTGATGACAGGGTCATGCAGCAATTTGATGAAAAGTGTAATGGAACATTTTGATGACAGGGGTTATAGAACATTGTGATGTCAGGGGTCATGGAGCTTTGGGATGAAAAGGGTCATGGTGCATTTTGATGACAGGGGTTATGGAACATTGTGATGTCAGGGGTCATGGAATATTGTGATGATAAGGGTATGTAGCACTGTGATGACAGGGGTCATGGAACATTATGATTACAGGGGTTAGGGGTATTGTGATGACTAGTGATGGAACATTGTGATATCTCTGGTGAGAGAGCATTTGGATGAGAAGTGCATGGAGCATTGTGATTACAAGGTTTATGGAGCATAGTGATTACAAGGTTGTGGACCGATGTGATGAAAAGCACGTGGCACATTGTGATGACAAGGGTCATGGAGCATTGTTCTGACAAAGGCATGGAGCATTGTGATGACAAGTGTCACGGAGAGTTGTGATGAAAAGTTCAAGGAGCATTGTGGTTACAAAGGTCACAGAGCCTTGTGATGACACGGGCATGGACCGTTTTGATGACAAACGTTATGAAGCATTGTGATGACTGGATTCATGGAGCATTGTGATGATAGGGGTCATGGAGCATTGTGAGGACAAGGGCATGGAGCATTGTGGTGACAGGGGCATGGAGCATTGGTCTGACAAGTTTCATAGATTATTGTGATGACAGTGGACATGGTGCATTGTGATGACAAGGGTATAGATCATGGTGATGAGAAGGTCATGGAGTATTGTGAAGACAGGTGTCAGGGAGCATTGTGATGACATATGTCATGGTCCATTGCGATGATAATGGCATGGAGCATTGTGATTCTAAATGTAATGGAGGATTGTGATGACAAATAAAATGGAGCATTGTGATGACTAGGGCTTGGAGCACTATGATGACAAGGGCTATTGAGAATCTTCTTCACAAAGTTGTGAAGCATTGTGATGACAAGTTCCTGGAGCATTGTGATGAGAAATCCATGGAGCCTTGTGATGACAAGTCTCATATAGCATACTGATGAAAAGGGGCATGGACCACTGTGATTACAGGGGTCTTGGAATATTGTGATGACAAGGGCATGGAACACTGTGAAGAGAAGGCCAAGGAGCATTCTGAGGACATGCGTCATTGAGCTTTGTGATGACCAGCACATGGAGCATTTTGATTACAGGGGTCTTGTAGCAGTGTGATGAAAAGGGCATGGAACATTGTGATGAAAAATGCATGGAGCCTTGTCATAACAGGATTCAAGGAGCATACAGACAACAAGTGTCATGGAGCATATTGATGACAAGTGTATTGAGCATTGTGATGAAAAAGGTCATGGGGCATTGTGATGAGAAGGCCATGGAGCATTCTGATGACATGTGTCATGGAGCTTAGTGATGACAAGGGCATGGAGCAATGTGATGCCAAGGGTCATGGAGGATTCCGATGACAAATGTAATGGTGCATTGTGATGACAATGGCTTGGAGCATTGAGATGACAAGGGTCAGGGAGCATTTTGATGACGGGGGTTACGGAACATTGTGATGTCAGGGGTCATCGAACATTGTGATGATAAGTGCATGTAGCATTGTGATGACAGGAGTCATGGAACATTGTGATGACAGGGGTGAGGGAGTATTGTGACGAATAGTGAAGTAACATTGTGATATCAGTGGTGAGAGAGCATTTTGATGAGAAGTTCATGGAGCATTGTGATGACAATGTTTATGGAGCATTGTGATGACAAGATTGTGGAGCACTGTGATGACAAGCGCATGGTGCATTGTGATGACAAGGGTCATGGAGCATTGTGCTGAGAAAGGCATAGAGCATTGTGTTGACAAGGGTGAAAGAGAATTGTGATGAAAAGTTCATGGAGCATTGTGGTTAAAAAGGTCACAGAGACTCTTGATGATGAGGGCATGGACCATTGTGATGACAAAGGTCATGAAGCACTGTGATGACTGGAGTCACGGAGCACTGTGATGACAGGGGTCATGGAGCATTGTGTTGACAAGGGGCATGGAGCATTGTGATGACAAGGGCATGGATCATTGGTCTCATAAATTTCATGTATTATTGTGATGACTGTTGGAATGGTGCATTGTGGTGACAAGGGCATGGAGCATTGTGATGCCAAGTGTCATGGAGGATTCTGATGACAAATGTAATGGTGCATTGTGATGACAATGTCTTGGAGCATTGAGATGACAAGGGTCAGGGAGCATTGTGCTGACAAGTGCATGGAGAATTGTGATAACAAAGGTCATGGAGCATTGTGATGACAAGCTTGTGGAGTATTTTGATGACAGTGGCGTTGAGTATTGTGATGAAAACGGCATGGGGCATTTTGATGAAAAAGGCATGGAGCCTTTTCGTGACAGGGTTCAAGGAGCATTCTGACGACAAGTGTCAGGGAGCATTGTGATGACAAGTGTATTGAGAATTGTGATGACAAAGGTCATGGAGCGTTGTGATGAAAAGTGCATGGAGTATTGTGATGACAGGCATCATGGAGCATTGTGATGACAATTGTTATGGAACATATTGATCACAAGTTTTTGGAGCATTGTGATGACAGAGGTCATGGATCATTTTGATTTAAAGGAGCATGGAGCATTGTGATTACAGGGGCATGAAGCAATGTGATC
>NW_028293768.1:0-20000 GCF_964341445.2 Mesoplodon mirus | reverse complement strand
ATATTAAAAAACAAACAACCCAAAAAAAATGGGCAGAAGATCTAAAGAGACATTTCTTCAAAGGAGACACAGAGATGGCCAAGACGCACATGAAAAGCTGCTCAACAGCACTAATTATTGGAGAAATGCAAATCAAAACTACAATGAGATATCACCTCACACTTGTTAGAATCGGCATCATCAGAAAATCTACAAACAACCAATTCTGTGGAGGGTGTGCACAAAAGGAGCCCTCTACCACTATTGGTGGGAATGTAAATTCATACAGTCACTATGGAGAACAGTATGGAGTTTCCTTAAAAAAACTAGAAATAGAATTACCATCTGATCCAGCAATCCCACTTCTGGGCATATACCCAGAGAAAACCGTATTTCAAAAAGGCACATTCACCACAATATTCGTTGCGGCACTGTTTACAATAGCCAGGTAATGGAAGCAACCTAAATGCCCACAGACAGATGAATGGATAAAGATGTGGTACATATATAAAATGGAATATTACTCGGCCATAAAAAGGAATGAAACATGGATCATTTGTAGAGACACCGATGGATCGAGAGACTGTCATACAGAATGAAGTAAGTCAGAAAGAGGAAAACAAATATTGTATATTAATGCATATATGTGGAACCTAAAAAAATGGTACAGATGAACTGGTTTGCAGGGAAGAAATAGAGACACAGAGGTAGAGAACAAACGTATGGACACCAAGTGTGGGAAGCCATGGGGTGGTGGTGCTGGGATGAGTTGGGAGACTGGGATTGACCTGTATACATGTATATGCATAAAATACATAACTAATAATAACCTGCTGTATAAAAATATAAATAAAATTAAATTTCAAAATTTGAAAAAATAAAATTTAAAAATAAAACAGAAAAAAGTTCTTCCCGTCACACAGATGTATTTATAGGAATGAATTATTTCCATGCTTATATCTATAAATACATAAAAGAGGAATAAAATCTAACTTGAACCATAAAAGAAAAAAAAAATTGAACCGACGAGTTATACAGAGGAAAACCCTATCACGGCACTTGCTCCAGCGGTAAACAATTCTGAAATTGGTCAGAGGTGTTGAACCATCTCCCATACAGCCAGCAACACACCCCCCACGCAAGGAGCGTCCTCATTGCAAAGGTGGGTGACCGTGCTGAGGCATCTGTGAGTAAACGTGAGCTGAGCCCCAGGCCAGCTGCTGCTGAACTGTTCCCACCCTTTCCAGGTAAAACACCTGAATATGTACAAGGGTTTGATAGCCTAGAGGAAGGACCGTGGTGCCACACCAGCTTCAGCACGCAGGCCAACTTGGTGCCTGCAGGTCAGCCAGGGTGATCCTGGCCCCGGGCGCACTTCCAGAAGCTTTCCATTGCCCTGCCTTTGATACCCCTCCTGTCCCGGCCCCCACTGCTTTTTTCCTTCCTCACCTCTGTCCGGAGAGAAATTCCAGCGGAAGGTATGGGTGACACATCCTCTCTTTACAGGGGGCAGCCTGGCAACTCCTGCAGTAAGGCCAGCAGAACCCCACTCACGACGGGCCACCCACAAAGCTGTGGCCCCTCACTCCCTCCCACCAGCACAGCCCAGAGACTGCTGACGGGGCAGAGTATATGGAGTCAGGCACAGCTTCAGTGGCTATTGCTGCCTGGAGCGCTGTTTATATTGACCTCAAAGAGGCACACCTGGGGAGGGCGGGCTGGCAGGGTAAGGCTGCCCAGGTCAGCTAATCCACAACCCTCAGGGAATCACATTGTTGAAAATGGACCCCGCTAAGGCAGAAGAGAAGCCAAGGGAAAAAAGGACCCAATGCCATTTGCAGCACCGTAGATGAGTCTAGAAGTAATCACGTGCCTTGTAGTAAGTCAGAAAGTGAAAGACACATATCATATCATATCACTTATAGGTGTTACCTAAAAATGGATACCGGGGCAGATATTTCCACGGAGAAGGGCAATCACAGATTCATTAAACAAACTTATGGTTCACCAATGGAAAAGTGTGAGGATTGGTTTCATTACGATATCGGGGTTAACAGACATATACAAACACAGGTGACATATATAATCACCAAGGACCTACAGAATACCAAGAGAGGACTACTCAACATTCTGTCATAACGTACATGGGAAAAGGATCCCAGGAAGAACAGACATCTGTATATGTGTGAAAGAATCACATCTTCCACACCTACAGGAAGCCAAACATTGTAATCAAACTTGCTGTAATAAAAAATAAAAAATTAAATTAAAAACACGAACAAGAAGTAGTGAGACAAACGTGAGGGGCTTTCTCCTGGCACATTCCATTCTAAACTCCAATCTAGAACACCACTTCCACTGAGGCTCTCTTGCCCTAGTAACCAGATTCGGTAAAGGTGAACTGCTGCCACCTTGTGGCCGTTTCACACAACAGCAGCTTTAATCCCAACGCTAATGGTCAGTTGATATTAAAAATCATTGCAGGCCTGTAAATGACACCTGCCCTGAAAACAAATCCTGGGGTCACATATCGACCAAAAAATTCAAAGGACGTCCATATTTCAAAAGGACCGTTTCAAAAGGCATATTTTACGCACATTAGTGTTCTGCTTCTTTTCCTTTCTTTCCTTTTTTGTTAAAAAACACGGGAATGGAAAAAGGCATCCCTCAGAATGGGCGAAAATCGTTGCAGACTAATCAATGGACAGAGGTTTAATCTCCAATATATATACAGCTCATGCAGCTTAATATTAAAAAAACAAACAACGCAAAAAAAAATGGGCAGAAGATGTAAAGAGACGTTTCTTCAAAGGAGACAATGAGATGGCCAAGACGCACATGAAAAGCTGCTCAACAGCACTAATTATCAGAGAAATGCAAATCAAAACTACAATGAGGTTTCACCTCAACCTGTTAGAATCGGCATCATCAGAAAATCTACAAACAACCAATTCTGGGGAGGGTGTGAACAAAAGGAGCCCTCTCCCACTATTGGTGGGAATGTAAATTGATACAGTCACTATGGAGAACATTATGGACTTTCCTTAAAAAAACTAGATATAGAATTACCATCTGATCCAGCAATCCCACTTCTGGGCATATACACAGAGAAAACCGTAAATCAAAAAGGCACATTCACCACAATGTTCATTGCAGCACTATTTACAATAGCCAGGTAATGGAAGCAACCTAAATGCCCACAGACAGATGAATGGATAAAGATGTGGTACATATATGAAATGGAATATTACTCGGCCATAAAAAGGAATGAAACTGGGTCATTTGTAGAGACACCGATGGATCGAGAGACTGTCATACAGAATGAAGTAAGTCAGAAAGAGGAAAACAAATATTGTATATTAATGCATATATGTGGAGCCTAAAAATGGTACAGATGAACTGGTTTGCAGGGAAGAAATAGAGACACAGAGGTAGAGAACAAACGTATGGACACCAAGTGTGGGAAGCCATGGTGTGGTGGTGGTGGGATGAGTTGGGAGTTTGGGATTGACCTCTATACATGTATATGCATAAAATACATAACTAATAATAACGTGCTGTATAAAAAAATAAATAAAATTAAATTTCAAAATTTTAAAAAATAAAATTTAACAATAAAACAGAAAAATGTTCTTCCCGTCACACAGATGTATTTATAGGAATGAATTATTTCCATGCTTATATATATAAATACATAAAAGAGGAATAAAATCTAACTTGAACCATAAAAGAAAAAAAAAGTGAACCCACGAGTTATACAGAGGAAAACCAGATCACGGCACTTGCTCCAGCAGTAAACAATTATGAAACTGGTCAGAGGTGGGGAACCATCTCCCATACAGCCAGCAACCCACCCCCCACGCAAGGAACATCCTCACTGCAAAGATGGGGGACCGTGCCGAGGCATCTGTGAGTAAACGTGAGCTGAGCCCCAGGCCAGCTGCTGCTGAACTGTTCCCACCCTTTCTAGGTAAAACACCTGAATATGTACAAGGGCTTGAAAGCCTAGAGGAAGGACCGTGGAGCCACACCAGCGACAGCACGCAGGCCAACTTGGTGCCTGCAGGCCAGCCAGGGTGGTCCTGAAACCTGGCGCTCTTCCAGAAGCTTTCCATTGCCCTGCCTGAGATACCCCTCCTGTCCCGGAACCAACTGCATTTTTCCTTCCTCACCTCTGTCCGGAGAGAAATTCCAGCGGAAGGTATGGGTGACACATCCTCTTCTTTACAGGCGGCAGCCTGGCAACTCCTGCAGAAAGGCCAGCAGAACCCCACTCACACCGGGCCACCCACAAAGCTGTGGCCCCTCACTCCCTCCCACCAGCACAGCCCCGAGACTGCTGACGGGGCACAGAATATGGAGGCAGGCACAGCTTCAGGGGCTATTGCTGCCTGGAGCTCTGTTTATATTGACCTCAGCGAGGCACACCTGGGGAGGGCGGGCCGGCAGGGTAAGGCTGCCCAGGTCAGCTAATCCACAACCCTCAGGGAATCACATTGTTGAAAATGGATCCCGATAAGTCAGAAGAGAAGCCAAGGGAAAAAAGGACACAATGCCATTTGCAGCACCGTAGATGAGGCTAGAAGTAATCACGTGAATTGCAGTAAGTCAGAAAGTGAAAGACACATATCATATCACTTATAGGTGTTACCTAAAAATGGATACCAGGGCAGATATTTCCACGGAGAAGGGCAATCACAGATTCATTAAACAAACTTATGGTTCACCAATGGAAAGGTGTGAGGATTGGTTTCATTACGATATCGGGGTTAACGGACATATACAAACACAGGTGACATATAAAATCACCAAAGACCTACAGAATACCAAGCGAGGACTACTCAACATTCTCCCATAACGTACATGGGAAAAGGATCCCAGGAAGAACAGTCATCTGTATATGTGTAAGAGAACCACATCTTCCACACCTACAACAAGCCAAACATTGTAATCAAACTTGCTGTAATAAAAAATAAAAAAATTAAATTAAAAACACGAACAAGAAGTAGTTAGACAAACGTGACGGGCTTTCTCCTGGCACATTCCATTCTAAACTCCAATCTAGAACACCACTTCCACTGAGGCTCTCTTGCCCTAGTAACCAGATTTGGTAAGGGTGAACTGCTGCCACCTTGTGGCCGTTTCACACAACAGCAGCTTTAATCCCAACACTAATGGTCAGTTGATATTCAAAATCATTGCAGGCCTGTAAATGACACCTGCCCTGAAAACAAATCCTGGGGTCACATATCGACCAAAAAATTCAAAGGACATCCATATTTTAAAACGACCGTTTCAAAAGGCATATTTTACGCGCATTAGTGTTCTGCTTCTTTTCCTTTCTTTCCTTTTTTGTTAAAAAACACGGGAATGAAAAAGGCATCCCACAGAATGGGCGAAAACCGTTGCAGACGAATCAATGGACAGAGGTTTAATCTCCAATATATATAAACAGCTCATGCAGCTTAATGTTAAAAAAACAAACAACCCAATACAAAAATGGGCAGAAGATCTAAAGAGACGTTTCTTCAAAGAAGACACAGAGATGGCCAAGACGCACATAAAAAGCTGCTCAACAGCACTAATTATTAGAGAAATGCAAATCAAAACTACAATGAGGTATCACCACACACCTGTTAGAATCGTCATCATCAGAAAATATACAAACAACCAATTCTGGGGAGGGTGTGGACAAAAGGAGCCCTCTTCCACTATTGGTGGGAATGTAAATTGATACAGTCACTATGGAGAACATTATGGACTTTCCTTAAAAAAACTAGATATAGAATTACCATCTGATCCAGCAATCCCACTTCTGGGCATATACACAGAGAAAACCGTAAATCAAAAAGGCACATTCACCACAATGTTCATTGCAGCACTATTTACAATAGCCAGGTAATGGAAGCAACCTAAATGCCCACAGACAGATGAATGGATAAAGATGTGGTACATATATGAAATGGAATATTACTCGGCCATATAAAGGAATGAAACTGGGTCATTTGTAGAGACACCGATGGATCGAGAGACTGTCATACAGAATGAAGTAAGTCAGAAAGAGGAAAACAAATATTGTATATTAATGCATATATGTGGAGCCTAAAAATGGTACAGATGAACTGGTTTGCAGGGAAGAAATAGAGACACAGAGGTAGAGAACAAACGTATGGACACCAAGTGTGGGAAGCCATGGTGTGGTGGTGGTGGGATGAGTTGGGAGTTTGGGATTGACCTCTATACATGTATATGCATAAAATACATAACTAATAATAACGTGCTGTATAAAAAAATAAATAAAATTAAATTTCAAAATTTTAAAAAATAAAATTTAACAATAAAACAGAAAAATGTTCTTCCCGTCACACAGATGTATTTATAGGAATGAATTATTTCCATGCTTATATATATAAATACATAAAAGAGGAATAAAATCTAACTTGAACCATAAAAGAAAAAAAAAGTGAACCCACGAGTTATACAGAGGAAAACCAGATCACGGCACTTGCTCCAGCAGTAAACAATTATGAAACTGGTCAGAGGTGGGGAACCATCTCCCATACAGCCAGCAACCCACCCCCCACGCAAGGAACATCCTCACTGCAAAGATGGGGGACCGTGCCGAGGCATCTGTGAGTAAACGTGAGCTGAGCCCCAGGCCAGCTGCTGCTGAACTGTTCCCACCCTTTCCAGGTAAAACACCTGAATATGTACAAGGGCTTGAAAGCCTAGAGGAAGCACCGTGGAGCCACACCAGCGACAGCACGCAGGCCAACTAGGTGCCTGCAGGCCAGCCAGGGTGGTCCTGGCCACGGGCGCTCTTCCAGAAGCTTTCCATTGCCCTGCCTGAGATTCCCCTCCTGTCCAGGCCCCCACTGCATTTTGCCTTCCTCACCTCTCTCCGGAGAGAAATTCCAGCGGAAGTTATGGGTGACACAACCTCTTCTTTACAGGCGGCAGCCTGGCAACTCCTGCAGAAAGGCCAGCAGAACCCCACTCACACCGGGCCACCCACAAAGCTGTGGCCCCTCACTCCCTCCCACCAGCACAGCCCCGAGACTGCTGACGGGGCAGAGAATATGGAGTCAGGCACAGCTTCAGGGGCTATTGCTGCCTGGAGCTCTGTTTATATTGACCTCAACGAGGCACACCTGGGGAGGGCGGGCCGGCAGGGTAAGGCTGCCCAGGTCAGCTAATCCACAACCCTCAGGGAATCACATTGTTGAAAATGGACCCCACTAAGGCAGAAGAGAAGCCAAGGGAAAAAAGGACACAATGCCATTTGCAGCACCGTAGATGAGTCTAGAAGTAATCACGTGACTTGTAGTAAGTCAAAAAGTGAAAGACACATATCATATCATATCACTTAAGGGTGTTACCTAAAAATGGATACCAGGGCAGATATTTCCACGGAGAAGGGCAATCACAGATTCATTAAACAAACTTATGGTTCACCAATGGAAAAGTGTGAGGATTGGTTTCATTACGATATCGGGGTTAACAGACATATACAAACACAGTTGACATATATAATCACCAAAGACCTACAGAATACCAAGAGAGGACTACTCAACATTCTGTCATAACGTACATGGGAAAAGGATCCCAGGAAGAACAGTCATCTGTATATGTGTAAAAGAACCACATCTTCCACACCTACAACAAGCCAAACATTGTAATCAAACTTGCTGTAATAAAAAATATTAAATTAAATTAAATACACGAACAAGAAGTAGTGAGACAAACGTGAGGGGCTTTCTCCTGGCACATTCCATTCTATACTCCAATCTAGAACACCACTTCCACTGAGGCTCTCTTGCCCTAGTAACCAGATTTGGTAAGGGTGAACTGCTGCCACCTTGTGGCCGTTTCACACAACAGCAGCTTTAATCCCAGCGCTAATTGTCAGTTGATATTCAAAATCATTGCAGGCCTGTAAATGACACCTGCCCTGAAAACAAATCCTGGGGTCACATATCGACCAAAAAATTCAAAGGATGTCCATATTTCAAAACGACCGTTTCAAAAGGCATATTTTACGCACATTAGTGTTCTGCTTCTTTTCCTTTCTCTCCTTTTTTGTTAAAAAACACGGGAATGGAAAAAGGCATCCCTCAGAATGGGCGAAAATCGTTGCAGACGAATCAACGCACAGAGGTTTAATCTCCAATATATATAAACAACTCATGCAGCATAATATTAAAAAAAAACAAACAACCCAATACAAAAATGGGCAGAAGATCTAAAGAGACGTTTCTTCAAAGGAGACACAGAGATGGCCAAGATGCACATGAAAATCTGCTCAACAGCACTAATTATCAGAGAAATGCAAATCAAAACTACCATGAGGTATCACCTCACACCTGTTAGAATCGGCATCATCAGAAAATCTACAAACAACCAATTCTGGGGAGGGTGTGGACAAAAGGAGCCCTCTTCCACTATTGGTGGGAATGTAAATTGATACAGTCACTATGGAGAACAGTATGGAGTTTCCTTAAAAAAACTAGAAATAGAATTACCATCTGATCCAGCAATCCCACTTCAGGGCATATACACAGAAAAAGCCATAAATCAAAAAGGCACATTCACCACAATGTTCATTGCAGCACTATTTACAATAGCCAGGTAATGGAAACAACGTAAATGCCCACAGACAGATGAATGGATAAAGATGTGGTACATATATGAAATGGAATATTACTCGGCCATAAAAAGGAATGAAACTGGGTCATTTGTAGAGACATCGATGGATCGAGAGACTGTCATACAGAATGAAGTAAGTCAGAAAGAGGAAAACAAATATGGTATATTAATGCATATATTTGGAGCCTAAAAATGGTACAGATGAACTGGTTTGCAGGGCAGAAATAGAGACACAGAGGTAGAGAACATACGTATGGACACCAAGTGTGGGAAGCCATGGGGTGGTGGTGGTGGGATGAGTTGGGAGTTTGGGATTGACCTGTGTACATGTATATGCATAAAATACATAACTAATAATAACGTGCTGTATAAAAAAATAAATAAAATTAAATTTCAAAATTTAAAAAAATAAAATTTAAAAATAAAACAGAAAAACGTTGTTCCCGTCACACAGATGTATTTATAGGAATGAAGTATTTCCATGCTTATATCTATAAATACATAAAAGAGGAATAAAATCTAACTTGAACCATAAAATAAAAAAAAACCTGAACCCACGAGTTATACAGAGAAAAACCCTATCAGGGCACTTGCTCCAGTGGTAAACAATTCTGAAATTGGTCAGAGGTGGGGAACCATCTCCCATACAGCCATCAACCCACCCCCCACGCAAGGAGCGTCCTCATTGCAAAGCTGGGGGACCGTGCCGAGGCATCTGTGAGTAAACGTGAGCTGAGCCCCAGGCCAGCTGCTGCTGAACTGTTCCCACCCTTTCCAGGTAAAACACCTGAATATGTACAAGGGCTTGAAAGCCTAGAGGAAGGACCGTGGAGCCACACCAGCGACAGCACGCAGGGCAACTTGGTGCCTGCAGGCCAGCCAGGGTGGTCCTGGCCCCGGGCGCTCTTCCAGAAGCTTTCCATTGCCCTGCCTGAGATACCCCTCCTGTCCCGGCCCCCACTGCTTTTTTCCTTCCTCACCTCTGTCCGGAGAGAAATTCCAGCGGAAGGTATGGGTGACACATCCTCTTCTTTACAGGCGGCAGCCTGGCAACTCCTGCAGAAAGGCCAGCAGAACCCCACTCACACCGGGCCACCCACAAAGCTGTGGCCCCTCACTCCCTCCCACCAGCACAGCCCCGAGACTGCTGACGGGGCAGAGAATACGGATTCAGGCACAGCTTCAGGGGCTATTGCTGCCTGGAGCGCTGTTTATATTGACCTCAACGAGGCACACCTGGGGAGGGCGGGCCGGCAGGGTAAGGCTGCCCAGGTCAGCTAATCCACAACCCTCAGGGAATCACATTGTTGAGAATGGACCCCGCTAAGGCAGAAGAGAAGCCAAGGGAAAAAAGGACACAATGCCATTTGCAGCACCGTAGATGAGTCTAGAAGTAATCACGTGACTTGTAGTAAGTCAGAAAGTGAAAGACACATATCCTATCATATCACTTATAGGTGTTACCTAAAAATGGATACCAGGGCAGATATTTCCATGGAGAAGGGCAATCTCAGATTCATTAAACAAACTTATGGTTCACCAATGGAAAGGTGTGAGGATTGGTTTCATTACGATATCGGGGTTAACAGACATATACAAACACAGGTGACATATATAATCACCAAACACCTACAGAATACCAAGAGAGGACTACTCAACATTCTGTCATAACGTACATGGGAAAAGGATCCCAGGAAGAACAGACATGTGTATATATGTAAAAGAACCACATCTTCCACACCTACAACAAGCCAAACATTGTAATCAAACTTGCTGTAATAAAAAATAAAAAATTAAATTAAAAACACGAACAAGAAGTAGTGAGACAAACGTGAGGGGCTTTCTCCTGGCACATTCCATTCTAAACTCCAATCTAGAACACCACTTCCACTGAGGCTCTCTTGCCCTAGTAACCAGATTTGGTAAGGGTGAACTGCTGCCACCTTGTGGCCGTTTCACACAACAGCAGCTTTAATCCCAACGCTAATGGTCAGTTGATATTCAAAATCATTGCAGGCCTGTAAATGACACCTGCCCTGAAAACAAATCCTGGGGTCACATATCGACCAAAAAATTCAAAGGACGTCCATATTTCAAAACGACCGTTTCAAAAGGCATATTTTACGCACATTAGTGTTCTGCTTCTTTTCCTTTCTTTCCTTTTTTGTTAAAAAACACGGGAATGGAAAAAGGCATCCCTCAGAATGGGCGAAAATCGTTGCAGACGAATCAATGGACAGAGGTTTAATCTCCAATATATATAAACAGCTCATGCAGCTTAATATTAAAAAAACAAACAACCCAAAATAAATGGGCAGAAGATCTAAAGAGACGTTTCTTCAAAGGAGACACAGAGATGGCCAAGACGCACATGAAAAGCTGCTCAACAGCACTAATTATCAGAGAAATGCAAATCAAAACTACAATGAGGTTTCACCTCACACCTGTTAGAATCGGCATCATCAGAAAATCTACAAACAACCAATTCTGGGGAGGGTGTGGACAAAAGGAGCCCTCTTCCACTATTGGTGGGAATGTAAATTGATACAGTCACTATGGAGAAGAGTATGGAGTTTCCTTAAAAAAACTAGAAATAGAATTACCATCTGATCCAGCAATCCCACTTCTGGGCATATACCCAGAGAAAACCGTAAATCAAAAAGGCACATTCACCACAATGTTCATTGCAGCACTATTTACAATAGCCAGGTAATGGAAGCAACCTAAATGCCCACAGACAGATGAATGGATAAAGATGTGGTACATATATGAAATGGAATATTACTCGGCCATAAAAAGGAATGAAACTGGGTCATTTGTAGAGACATCGATGGATCGAGAGACTGTCATACAGAATGAAGGAAGTCAGAAAGAGGAAAACAAATATGGTATATTAATGCATATATGTGGAGCCTAAAAATGGTACAGATGAACTGGTTTGCAGGGCAGAAATAGAGACACAGAGGTAGAGAACAAACGTATGGACACCAAGTGTGGGAAGCCATGGGGTGGTGGTGGTGGGATGAGTTGGGAGTTTGGGATTGACCTGTGTACATGTATATGCATAAAATACATAACTAATAATAACGTGCTGTATAAAAAAAATAAATAAAATTAAATTTCAAAATTTAAAAAAATAAAATTTAAAAATAAAACAGAAAAAAGTTCTTCCCGTCACACAGATGTATTTATAGGAATGAATTATTTCCATGCTTATATCTATAAATACATAAAAGAGGAATAAAATCTAACTTGAACCATAAAAGAAAAAAAAAACCTGAACCCACGAGTTATACAGAGGAAAACCCTATCAGGGCACTTGCTCCAGTGGTAAACAATTCTGAATTTGGTCAGAGGTGGGGAACCATCTCCCATACAGCCAGCAACCCACCCCCCACGCAAGGAGCGTCCTCATTGCAAAGCTGGGGGACCGTGCCGAGGCATCTGTGAGTAAACGTGAGCTGAGCCCCAGGCCAGCTGCTGCTGAACTGTTCCCACCCTTTCCAGGTAAAACACCTGAATATGTACAAGGGCTTGAAAGCCTAGAGGAAGGACCGTGGAGCCACACCAGCGACAGCACGCAGGGCAACTTGGTGCCTGCAGGCCAGCCAGGGTGGTCCTGGCCCCGGGCGCACTTCCAGAAGCTTTCCATTGCCCTGCCTGAGATACCCCTCCTGTCCCGGCCCCCACTGCTTTTTTCCTTCCTCACCTCTGTCCGGAGAGAAATTCCAGCGGAAGGTATGGGTGACACATCCTCTTCTTTACAGGCGGCAGCCTGGCAACTCCTGCAGAAAGGCCAGCAGAACCCCACTCACACCGGGCCACCCACAAAGCTGTGGCCCCTCACTCCCTCCCACCAGCACAGCCCCGAGACTGCTGACGGGGCAGAGAATACGGATTCAGGCACAGCTTCAGGGGCTATTGCTGCCTGGAGCGCTGTTTATATTGACCTCAACGAGGCACACCTGGGGAGGGCGGGCCGGCAGGGTAAGGCTGCCCAGGTCAGCTAATCCACAACCCTCAGGGAATCACATTGTTGAGAATGGACCCCGCTAAGGCAGAAGAGAAGCCAAGGGAAAAAAGGACACAATGCCATTTGCAGCACCGTAGATGAGTCTAGAAGTAATCACGTGACTTGTAGTAAGTCAGAAAGTGAAAGACACATATCCTATCATATCACTTATAGGTGTTACCTAAAAATGGATACCAGGGCAGATATTTCCATGGAGAAGGGCAATCTCAGATTCATTAAACAAACTTATGGTTCACCAATGGAAAGGTGTGAGGATTGGTTTCATTACGATATCGGGGTTAACAGACATATACAAACACAGGTGACATATATAATCACCAAACACCTACAGAATACCAAGAGAGGACTACTCAACATTCTGTCATAACGTACATGGGAAAAGGATCCCAGGAAGAACAGACATGTGTATATATGTAAAAGAACCACATCTTCCACACCTACAACAAGCCAAACATTGTAATCAAACTTGCTGTAAGAAAAAATAAAAAATTAAATTAAAAACACGAACAAGAAGTAGTGAGACAAACGTGAGGGGCTTTCTCCTGGCACATTCCATTCTAAACTCCAATCTAGAACACCACTTCCACTGAGGCTCTCTTGCCCAGGTAACCAGATTTGGTAAGGGTGAACTGCTGCCACCTTGTGGCCGTTTCACACAACAGCAGCTTTAATTCCAACGCTAATGGTCAGTTGATATTCAAAATCATTGCATGCCTGTAAATGACACCTGCCCTGAAAACAAATCCTGGGGTCACATATCGACCAAAAAATTCAAAGGACGTCCATATTTCAAAAGGACCGTTTCAAAAGGCATATTTTACGCACATTAGTGTTCTGCTTCTTTTCCTTTCTTTCCTTTTTTGTTAAAAAACACGGGAATGGAAAAAGGCATCCCTCAGAATGGGCGAAAATCTTTGCAGACGAATCAATGGACAGAGGTTTAATCTCCAATATATATAAACTGCTCATGCAGCTTAATATTAAAAAAACAAACAACCCCCCAAAAAATGGGCAGAAGTTCTAAAGAGACGTTTCTTCAAAGGAGACACAGAGATGGCCAAGACGCACATGAAAAGCTGCTCAACAGCATTAATTATTGGAGAAATGCAAATCAAAACTACAATGAGGTATCACCTCACACCTGTTAGAATCGGCATCATCAGAAAATCTACAAACAACCAATTCTGGGGAGGGTGTGCACAAAAGGAGCCCTCTTCCACTATTGGTGGGAATGTAAATTGATACAGTCACTATGGAGAACAGTATGGAGTTTCCTTAAAAAAACTAGAAATAGAATTACCATCTGATCCAGCAATCCCACTTCTGGGCATATACCCAGAGAAAACCGTATTTCAAAAAGGCATATTCACCACAATGTTCGTTGCAGCACTATTTACAATAGCCAGGTAATGGAAGCAACCTAAATGCCCACAGACAGATGAATGGGTAAAAATGTGGTACATATATAAAATGCAATATTACTCGGCCATAAAAAGGAATGAAACTGGGTCATTTGTAGAGACATCGATGGATCGAGGGAGTGTCATACAGAATGAAGTAAGTCAGAAAGAGGAAAACAAATATTGTATATTAATGCATATATGTGGAGCCTAAAAATGGTACAGATGAACTGGTTTGCAGGGAACAAATAGAGACACAGAGGTAGAGAACAAACGTATGGACACCAAGTGTGGGAAGCCATGGGGTGGTGGTGCTGGGATGAGTTGGGAGTTTGGGATTGACCTGTATACATGTATATACATAAAATACATAACTAATAATAATGTGCTGTATAAAAACATAAATAAAATTAAATTTCAAAATTTAAAAAAATAAAATTTAAAAATAAAACAGAAAAAATTCTTCCCGTCACACAGATGTATTTACAGGAATGAATTATTTCCATGCTTATATTTATAAATACATAAAAGAGGAATAAAATCTAACTTGAACCATAAAAGAAAAAAAAATAGAACCCACGAGTTATACAGAGGAATACCCTATCACGGCACTTGCTCCAGCGGTAAACAATTCTGAAATTGGTCAGAGGTAGGGAACCATCTCCCATACAGCCAGCAACCCACCCCCCACGCAAGGAGCGTCCTCATTGCAAAGCTGGGGGACCGTGCCGAGGCATCTGTGAGTAAACGTGAGCTGAGCCCCAGGCCAGCTGCTGCTGAACTGTTCCCACCCTTTCCAGGTAAAACACCTGAATATGTACAAGGGCTTGAAAGCCTACAGGAAGGTCCCTGGAGCTACACCAGCGACAGCACGCAGGCCAACTTGGTGCCTGCAGGCCAGCCAGGGTGTTCCTGGACCCTGGCGCTCTTCCAGAAGCTTTCCATTGCCCTGCCTGAGATACCCCTCCTGTCCCGGCCCCCACTGCTTTTTTCCTTCCTCACCTCTGTCCGGAGAGAAATTCCAGCGGAAGGTATGGGTGACACATCCTCTTCTTTACAGGCGGCAGCCTGACAACTCCTGCAGAAAGGCCAGCAGAACCCCACTCACACCGGGCCACCCACAAAGCTGTGGCCCCTCACTCCCTCCCACCAGCACAGCCCCGAGACTGCTGACGGGGCAGAGAATATGGAGTCAGTCACAGCTTCAGGGGCTATTGCTGCCTGGAGCGCTGTTTATATTGAACTCAACGAGGCAAACCTGCGGAGGGCGGGCCGGCAGGGTAAGGCTGCCCAGGTCAGCTAATCCACAACCCTCAGGGAATCACATTGTTGAAAATGGACCCCGCAAAGGCAGAAGAGAAGCCAAGGGAAAAAAGGACACAATGCCATTTGCAGCACCGTAGATGAGTCTAGAAGTAATCATGTGAATTGTAGTAAGTCAGAAAGTGAAAGACACATATCATATCAATTCATTTATAGGTGTTACCTAAAAATGGATAAGAGGGCAGATATTTCCATGGAGAAGGTCAATCACAGATTCATTAAACACACTTATGGTTCACCAATGGAAAAGTGTGAGGTTTGGTTTCATTACGATATCGGGGTTAACAGACATATACCAACACAGGTGACATATATAATCACCAAAGAGCTACAGAATACCAAGAGAGGACTACTCAACATTCTGTCATAACGTACATGGGAAAAGGATCCCAGGAAGGACAGACATCTGTATATGTGTAAAAGAACCACATCTTCCACACCTACAACAAGCCAAACATTGTAATCAAACTTGCTGTAATAAAAAATAAAAAAATAAATTAAAAACACGAACAAGATGTAGTGAGACAAACGTGAGGGGCTTTCTCCTGGCACATTCCATTCTAAACTCCAATCTAGAACACCACTTCCACTGAGGCTCTCTTGCCCTAGTAACCAGATTTGGTAAGGGTGAACTGCTGCCACCTTGTGGCCGTTTCACACAACAGCAGCTTTAATCCCAACGCTAATGGTCAGTTGATATTCAAAATCATTGCAGGCCTGTAAATGACACCTGCCCTGAAAACAAATCCTGGGGTCACATATCGACCAAAAATTTCAAAGGACGTCCATATTTCAAAACGACCGTTTCAAAAGGCATATTTTACGCACATTAGTGTTCTGCTTCTTTTCCTTTCTTTCCTTTTTTGTTAAAAAACACGGGAATGGAAAAAGGCCTCCCTCAGAATGGGTGAAAATCGTGGCAAACGAATCAATGGACAGAGGTTTAATCTCCAATATATATAAACAGCTCATGCAGCTTAATATTAAAAAAACAAACAACCCAAAAAAATGGGCAGAAGATCTAAAGAGACGTTTCTTCAAAGGAGACACAGAGATGGCCAAGACGCACATGAAAAGCTGCTCAACAGCACTAATTATTAGAGAAATGCAAATCAAAACTACAATGAGCTATCACCTCACACCTGTTAGAATCGGCATCATCAGAAAATCTACAAACAACCAATTCTGGGGAGGGTGTGGACAAAAGGAGCCCTCTTCCACTATTGGTGGGAATGTAAATTGATACAGTCACTATGGAGAACAGTATGGAGTTTCCTTAAAAAAACTAGAAATAGAATTACCATCTGATCCAGCAATCCCACTTCTGGGCATATACCCAGAGAAAACCGTATTTCCAAAAGGCACATTCACCACAATATACGTTGCAGCACTATTTACAATAGCCAGGTAATGGAAGCAACCTAAATGCCCACAGACAGATGAATGGATAAAGATGTGGTACATACATAAAATGGAATACTACTCGGCCATAAAATGGAATGAAACTGGGTCATTTGTAGAGATATCGATGTATCGAGAGACTGTCATACAGAATGAAGTAATTCAGAAAGTGGAAAACAAATATTGTCTATTAATGCATATATGTGGAGCCTAAAAATGGTACAGATGAACTGGTTTGCAGGGAAGAAATAGAGACACAGAGGTAGAGAACAAACGTATGGACACCAAGTGTGGGAAGCCATGGGGTGGTGGTGGTGGGATGAGTTGGGAGTTTGGGATTGACCTGTATACATGTATATGCATAAAATACATAACTAATAATACCGTGCTGTATAAAAAAAAATAAATAAAATAAAATTTCAAAATTTTAAAAAATAAAATTTAAAAATAAAACAAAAAAAGTTCTTCCCGTCACACAGATGTATTTATAGGAATGAATTATTTCCATGCTTATATCTATAAATACATAAAAGAGGAATAAAATCTGACTTGAACCATAAAAGAAAAAAAAATCCTGAACCCACGAGTTATACAGAGGAAAACCCTATCAGGGCACTTGCTCCAGTGGTAAACAATTCTGAAATTGGTCAGAGGTGGGGAACCATCTCCCATACAGCCAGCAACCCACCCCCCACGCAAGGAGCGTCCTCATTGCAAAGCTGGGGGACCGTGCCGAGGCATCTGTGAGTAAACGTGAGCTGAGCCCCAGGCCAGCTGCTGCTGAACTGTTCCCACCCTTTCCAGGTAAAACACCTGAATATGTACAAGGGTTTGAAAGCCTAGAGGAAGGACCGTGGTGCCACACCAGCGACAGCACGCAGGCCAACTTGGTGCCTGCAGGCCAGCCAGGGTGTTCCTGGCCCCTGGCGCTCTTCCAGAAGCTTTCCATTGCCCTGCCTTTGATACCCCTCCTGTCCCGGCCCCCACTGCTTTTTTCCATCCTCACCTCTGTGCGGAGAGAAATTACAGCAGAAGTTATGGGTGACACAACCTCTTCTTTACAGGCGGCAGCCTGGCAACTCCTGCAGAAAGGCCAGCAGAACCCCACTCACACCGGGCCACCCACAAAGCTGTGGCCCCTTACTCCCTCTCACCAGCACAGCCCCGAGACTGCTGACGGGGCAGAGAATATGGAGTCAGGCACAGCTTCAGGGGCTATTGCTGCCTTGAGCGCTGTTTATATTGACCTCAATGAGGCACACCTGGGGAGGGCGGGCCGGCAGGATAAGGCTGCCCAGGGCAGCTAATCCACAACCCTCAGGGAATCACATTGTTGAAAATGGACCCCGCTAAGGCAGAAGAGAAGCCAAGGGAAAAAAGGACACAATGCCATTTGCAGCACCGTAGATGAGTCTAGAAGTAATCACGTGACTTGTAGTAAGTCAGAAAGTGAAAGACACATATCATATCATATCACTTATAGGTGTTACCTAAAAATGGATACCAGGGCAGATATTTCCACGGAGAAGTGCAATCACAGATTCATTAAACAAACTTATGGTTCACCAATGGAAAGGTGTGAGGATTGGTTTCATTACGATATCGGGGTTAACAGACATATACAAACACAGGTGACATATATAATCACCAAGGACCTACAGAATACCAAGAGAGGACTACTCAACATTCTGTCATAACGTACATGGGAAAAGGATCCCAGGAAGAACAGACATCTGTATATGTGTAAAAGAATCACATCTTCCACACCTACAGGAAGCCAAACATTGTAATCAAACTTGCTGTAATAGAAAATAAAAAATTAAATTAAAAACACGAACAAGAAGTAGTGAGACAAACGTGAGGGGCTTTCTCCTGGCACATTCCATTCTAAACTCCAATCTAGAACACCACTTCCACTGAGGCTCTCTTGCCCTAGTAACCAGATTTGGTAAGGGTGAACTGCTGCCACCTTGTGGCCGTTTCACACAACAGCAGCTTTAATCCCAACGCTAATGGTCAGTTGATATTCAAAATCATTGCAGGCCTGTAAAAGACACCTGCCCTGAAAACAAATCCTGGGGTCACATATCGACCAAAAAATTCAAAGGACGTCCATATTTCAAAACGACCGTTTCAAAAGGCATATTTTACGCACATTAGTGTTCTGCTTCTTTTCCTTTCTTTCCTTTTTTGTTAAAAAACACGGGAATGGAAAAAGGCATCCCTAAGAATGGGCGAAAATCGTTGCAGACGAATCAATGGACAGAGGTTTAATCTCCAATATATATAAAGAGCTCATGCAGCTTAATATTAAAAAACAAACAACCCAAAAAAAATGGGCCGAAGATCTAAAGAGACATTTCTTCAAAGGAGACACAGAGATGGCCAAGACGCACATGAAAAGCTGCTCAACAGCACTAATTATTGGAGAAATGCAAATCAAAACTACAATGAGATATCACCTCACACTTGTTAGAATCGGCATCATCAGAAAATCTACAAACAACCAATTCTGAGGAGGGTGTGCACAAAAGGAGCCCTCTACCACTATTGGTGGGAATGTAAATTCATACAGTCACTATGGAGAACAGTATGGAGTTTCCTTAAAAAAACTAGAAATAGAATTACCATCTGATCCAGCAATCCCACTTCTGGGCATATACCCAGAGAAAACCGTATTTCAAAAAGGCACATTCACCACAATATTCGTTGCGGCACTGTTTACAATAGCCAGGTAATGGAAGCAACCTAAATGCCCACAGACAGATGAATGGATAAAGATGTGGTACATATATAAAATGGAATATTACTCGGCCATAAAAAGGAATGAAACTGGGTCATTTGTAGAGACACCGATGGATCGAGAGACTGTCATACAGAATGAAGTAAGTCAGAAAGAGGAAAACAAATATTGTATATTAATGCATATATGTGGAACCTAAAAAAATGGTACAGATGAACTGGTTTGCAGGGAAGAAATAGAGACACAGAGGTAGAGAACAAACGTATGGACACCAAGTGTGGGAAGCCATGGGGTGGTGGTGCTGGGATGAGTTGGGAGACTGGGATTGACCTGTATACATGTATATGCATAAAATACATAACTAATAATAACCTGCTGTATAAAAATATAAATAAAATTAAATTTCAAAATTTGAAAAAATAAAATTTAAAAATAAAACAGAAAAAAGTTCTTCCCGTCACACAGATGTATTTAT
>NW_028293769.1:0-20000 GCF_964341445.2 Mesoplodon mirus | reverse complement strand
TGTTATAATCTTATCAACTTTCGTTATTAACTGCCCAGTTATTTTTATCGGTAGTGTTATTATCAATGCAAAATGTTAAGTGTGTTAGTTATATAAATATCTCGGCATCAACGCAGTAAATGTTATAGATCTCATTGTGCATGGTATCATCTATCCAACGAGCGTAATCGAATCAAAATGGATTCACGTACTTCCGTATGGCTACCCTATTCCAACTCTAGATCGCGACAGTGAGCTTAAAAAGGCTCATCGTAAACTGGAGGAACAGAACATCTATTCTCGCGGGAGGTAATGGGCATCACTTCGATAAGATAACCAGCGGTCTAAAATATTTTGGTATTTCTACAACAATCATTAGAGTTGACCTACTGGAGAATATTTTCTGTTATGGAGCGTTTTTTCTGAAACGTTGGGTGCTAAAGGAAGGCAAGAACATAGTAAGAATAGCTAGATTATGGCCACCTTTAACTTCACCCTCGATTAAGAAACTACTGCGAAGATGAGTTCCAGCTAACAGATGATGTCCCGCGTTCACTTCTATGAAATTAAAGTGAGGCAGAATTTCTATGTTCACATGCATGAACTTGTTAGCAAGAATTCCTCCGAAGGAAACGAGTAAAGAACATTTTCATTCATTTGTTGCATTTCGCATTTATTTTGTAGTTCCAAAAATGGGAAATCTGTACCGACTGACATATTTTTTGTTAGAATTCTAGCAAAAATAATTTAGTGCACCAATTTCATCGAAATTAAAATAGGTTCGGCAGTTGGCGCTACGAGGTTGCAAATCAAGACCACAGTTTCACAATGGGTACAGAGGTCATCGATAGGATAGAGGTCATCGATAGGATCGTATTTGGTTTAAAGGAGGCTGTTTAGTTGTGAGATGTTCTAAAATTCGTTCATGTTTATTAGATTCTCAGAATATTTGTGAATTGTCAATGCAAAGCATTTTTTGACTGTAAATAAATATGAAACCAGCTTAAGGCGTAGTTATGTGCAAATCTATGCGGTAACCATTCATAATTGAGGATTTTGGAAACGTAACAAAGAGACGGCGCATGTAGTCTAGTGGTTAGAGGAAAAATACACATTGGATCTCTCGCTGGTTGGATACCGCGCCCTGCGCGTTCCTTCCAGTCGGATTCGGCAAATTGCCCAGACATTGACTTGATACAGCGTTACCCCATCCGTGAGCCATATCATAAGCCACATATCACCTCTACGATTCCTAGTCAAGTCGAATGCACGGCGCACACAACAGGGACTGATCAACGCCGACCGCTTTTTCGCTTACCGTTTTATAACAGAGAGTGAAAAAGAAAGTTGGCCGACTTCACCAATGCCTATGGAAAGATTGCGTTTGTCATGTGGACAATGTTAACGAAAGCAGTTTTTTTCTGGTGCTCAATTCACGCTCAACAGAATTGTGATCTTCAAATGATGCAGCTACGCGTATATGGGTCAAGAAGCCAACATGAAGGATGACTTGTCTCTAGAACTAAGCGAGAGAAAGCGAGTGGTTTTGAAGAGCATCAAGGATATAGTAAATAGAAAAAAGAACACAAGATACGTGTCCAATTTTCGACTACATAATTCATCCTAGTTTAACGTACGCATCGAAAATGAGGTACCCATAAGCACGATAAAACATTAATACGTAGTCGAGAGGGCAATGAGCGGAGGAATTTGTATCACGAATTTTTGAGAAAGTATCCGAAATTCCAACCCAGACCAATGATCAAACGTCACATAAGCCGCTATATTGTCGAAAATCAAGTGGGTCGGACCTAATACGTCTAAACGTGAATCGGTGAAACGACATCTGATTGAATCCCACTGGATGTCAAGCACACCAGCAGTCCTCAGTTGGTCAAATATCTTCGAGAATATGCTAGAAAAAATGACATATTGCTCAGAGAGTTCCAGTAACAAACGAAACCTAATATGCTCTGCACGCGTATACTACAGGAGACTTTACTGACGTTGGCTCGATTCACTTGGCGATCGACGAAGAAATCTGTGATATGCAGGCCAATTTTGAAGCCACGCCTTACTTCTCTGGAGTACTATATTAATCCTGGTCGTTACGAGTTCTTGTAACTACATCTTACAACATCTTGGTTTTCTTCGTTTTCCTGCATGCAGGCAACTTAATGGTGACAGGTAACACGGTCAGCTTTGAATATTAGTAGTGTCGACAAGGACGTCTTTTCAAGAGCCAATGAAGGTAGTGGAAAAATCAAATTTATGTCAGTATGATGGCTATGGCTATAAAACGTTGCAATTTCTCGTTTTTTTACTACTATTGTAAAGTGAAAAAAAAATGTAAAAAGGGTTCCTTTGCCATAGGCACCATATCATTGTTTGAGTAAGTATGGTTTTCGTTCGCTAGAGCTGGTAGCAGAACACTAAACTGAATGAGGAGTTGACGATGGCTCTAATGCGAAACAGAGGATCAAAGGGGATGCACTTGTCGGTCATTCTGTCTCCATAAACAGCACATTACATAAAAAAGCAAGAAAAAAAAGCAGCGTGTTAGCAAGAGCCAGATTTGTCGACAAGTTGCTCCCTAACACACGATCAGTTGTTGATTGGTATAATCCCAAAGGTTATTTGCAATTGCTAAACATTTTGCAATGGAGCAGACTCTTGTCACTCTGTTTATCCATCTTCTACAATCACACTATGGTGAGCTCTTATGGATGATGGTTTCAACAGGTCGACAGCTAACAATCAATCGGTTGTTTACGATGTGCTCACAAGGTTCTTGTTCGGTAGCTCCGCCTCCTATCATTCTGTAGAAGCATTAGCTGTTATGGATGAACTATTCATTCACGAACTACCGCTCGATCTCAACCGCTAGTCACTTTCCTCATGCAAATATTGCTATCTTTATTTATTTCTAATAAGTCACATTGTTTACATGGCATTCATTCGCATATTTTCGATTAAGATACATACTATTGAATGTATTAGTTACTCCATGTTACCCATCGTATTAATTATTCGTGTAGTATGTATACGTTCATATCATTACATATGTAGTTCGTATCGTATATAAAGGTATAATTACCAAAGTTTGAGGTAAAAGTTGTAAACACAACAATCAACAAGACCCGTGTGGTAAATAACGAACAAACCAGTACGTTCAAGCAACACCCGATCACCAAACACCCGAGCAGAAACGCAGCAAATGCTAACCTATTAACTAGTCATCGTATTAATCAACACCGTACCGTTCAAACACTGAACCATTTGCTACAGTTCGTGAATCGAAACAAATTTTGCTTCAAGCCTAGTGTTAAACATATCACTGAGAATCTTTCTTATAGACTATTTCGATTAAGACATTACGCACAAAAATTCGCTTTTCCTCACTTTCATTCTTCTTAAGAATTAACGATAACATGCATCTATAGTGGAAAACTTTGAATTTTGAATCAAGAACGTATTAATTTATTTAAAGCTCTTAAACCTTTGGGAAAATAACATTTTTCACGGTACTGAGTCACAGTACATTAAAAAACCAAGCTATACTAATATAATGTAGTATAATTATAACACTGCTGATAAAAAGAAATAGCAGTCAATAATGAAAAATTGATAAGGTTATACTAAAGAAATAGGCAGTTAATAATAAAAGTTGGTAAGATTATAAATTGACTGCAGTTTCAGCTTAACTTGGGTTTAAAGCCGATATGAGCACCCTAGATCATCCCGTTGACTTCCAAAGTTGTGATGAATATGGATGGAATCTATTGCACCGGGCGGCAGCAAATAATATTTGATGGTGATTCTTGATAGCAACGATAGATATAAGACATGCTGAGAGAAAGGCAAAGCAAGCGGCGCGGGTGGTGTAATGGACAGCTCCTGACCACCAGATAGGGCAATTGCGGGTTCGAAGTTCACAGTTATTGGAAACTTCACGCAGATTAGAGGACACCCTTCACTAAAAGCTGAATTTCATACTTGGGATCTGCTTTGATTCTTAGATTTGGGTGCACACATAAAAATTTTATACACAGGCAGCTGTGTAGAAACGAACATCTGGAAAACTTCACATTAATGTCCTTGAGTTAATAATGAAGATCAAGACCACCTTGGAGGCTCATTATTCCAAAAAATAGGTCACAAAAAATCGTCAACGCTTCCTATCAACATGCTGCTGCCCTCTTATCGAACTTAGCTTCTCTTAGGCGTTATATAGTGTATTATTTTTTTCTTCATAACACTTCATCAATCCAGTGAAGAAGGTTTTCTCTTGCAATAATCTATTTTTATTGTCATTGCGTTCTGAATTCACCATTTATATGTACATTTCTAGATCTTATTTTGTCGTTATTAATCTAATAATACTGTTAGTAAGAATTTTATGGTCTAAGTTAGGCGTAAACATCGATGTTTTCTACTCCCTCAAACTTAGCGCGAGATCCTACCAACGCAAAGAACTGTGAAGGATTTGAGCACATCGTCGTAAATTGAACGTCGACGAAGAGACGTTTATTGCTGAGAATTATGAAGCTGGTACGCCAACGTGAAGCTGGACAAGTCGTCCGTATGCAACGAATTTTTATTCCTCTAGCTTGCAAGGCTACGAAAAAGCAATCGAAGCATCTTAGGGAGAAAGGAATTGTAGAACTGTACGTAGCTGCAAAATATGAAGAAATCATTGACAATGCTTATGGGAACTTCTTCAATTACAAGACAATGAGTAACGTGCTCCGGCTTTCTAAAATTCGAAAGTAGGAGCAGAAGACCAATGGAGCAGTTTGCAGATTTTTGTCAATTGGAGTTGTACTGACGAACCCTTCGAAGTTCACATCATTAACCTAATCTAGTTATTCCCCCTTTATCTGTTCTCACTAAAAAAAGCGGTAATGGGAGCTTTAGATAATCAAGGTGTTTCTACAAAGGGGACTTTTCATGCGTTGAAATTGTTCAAGATGTCGCTATCCCACGCAAAAAATCCTCTAGAAGATGTAAAAAGAGTGGGGAAAAGAGATACCTAAGATATTGTTGCTACAGCAATAAATATTGGCTAGGTGTAATAAATAATAAACAGCTTACATATCGTGAGAAAAAATCGACTTTCCTTACGATGACAAGCAAACGATATTATTCGGAAAAAATGCATCAGTTAACCAGTGACGCACCCTTTTAGTAGTTTAAAAGAATAAAAAAGGCCATATGAATGAGAACATAGCTCAGAGATCAAAAGATTGAAATAAAGGCAAGCTTATAAGAGTAGTAGAGAATACAATGAAAATTTTCTTGCCTTAATATACGGCTTTAAGCCATAACACATGAAGTAGGCAAGATGAAAGAAAGACTAGTGTTTCGAATACGACATAGAAACTTTGAAGCCAGGAGTATCTCGTATCGTGCAAATTCGGAGAAAGTACGAAATTCCTACCTCTTAAAGGCAAGGAATTCTGTTAAATGCGATGATGTAGAAGATGTGGTATGTCGCACATATGATGTGCTTAAATTAAATCTGGACATCAGCTGGACCCTAGAACTGTGTTTAACGGGATGTCAAGCGAGAAACAGCAAGACTACTCAGCAGTGGCTATACCTTTTGAAGATAAACCAAATTTTTAACTTCTAGTGGAAAACAAAGTGGTTTTTTTGTGTAAGAAACGAAAAAGCCAAATAATCGTTCTATGGAACCTGTTGTCACCTGTATTACCTTTCCACCCTCCTTTAATCATAGGACGACACGCGATTTAGTTGCCACCCATATTGCTACCTCTACCATTTCTTCAAGGATATCTACAGCTTCCTCTGCTTCAAAGAGACAGCCGAGGCTGAAACTACCTTCTACCTCATTGCCCACTGAAGTATAGAATTTTGGGCACCCGAAATAAGTAAGCTTGTTTCCCATTTGTGAAAATGTGTAAATTGAAATGGTTTCTATTTCGATCAGAAATTTTTTCTGAGCTGGGATATACTACTTTAAAAATTCATCATAGAGAAGTGAGTCTACCATCACTAGCTCAATATCTCATATATGTGGAAAACAGATAGCTATTTTTAAATACAGAGGAGCATGACATTTGAATTTTGCAAAACTCGGGGCGCTTTAAACTTCCATTCCCAAATTGCCCTATTCGGGGGTCACGAGCTATCCATTACACTATTCGTGCTTCTTGCCTTGCCTTTCTCTTAGCACGGTTTGTTTCTATTCATACTTACTTAGAAGTCTACCCTTTAATCACTAGAACTAAAATTGTACTCTGCTTATTCACCTGCAATTTCGATTCGTATCTCAAAAAAGTATCTGTTCTTGTTTCGTAGTTCATTTTCTGTGTCTCTGAGTCTCGCGCCATTCTAACATTATCCAATTCACGTCTACATGATTTTATAATGTTTATTTTTCTATTCCGATTAGTTTTATTCGTTTTTGTTCGGTTGCCATAGCATTTGACATTTCTTGGAGCTACAATTGACACATTTGTTTTATTTCTGGAAAAGATTATTCTCTTTCGTTTCATTCAGGCATACATTTTTAAGTTAATTGTGTTTTTTTTTTGAAGAAAATAGAGAGAGAAAATACCTCCCAGGCTAGTTCATACCGAAGTATCTCCTTCATTTTGATGTCGGCAGAGCATCCTGTGTGCTTTAATAGTCTTAGTTAAAAATAATAGTAATAATTTTTACTCTATGCATTATATAACCAATGGAAATACTTTCGTATAAAGTAAAAGTTCCACATGGCAATAAAAACATTAATAACCACTACCTCGGCTCAACTTAATAAACAAATGAGAGGATTGCAGATATTTCCATTTTTTCTTTTCAAAGATTTTAGTCCATATTTCTTCAAAAAATAAGTTTGTCAACCTACAGTACAACTGAACTATTAGGTTTTTGATTAGAAGATATAAATATGGGAAATCCATTAATGTTCTCTTTTTACTTTGTTGCTAAATCCTTATTATCATGTACCTCAACGTCTTTTTAAATATATCTACTCACTACAGTTAAACTAAACAGTCTTCAATCATCAGAATAAAACTATTGCTCTTAATTAGCTAGTCGAACGAATGAAATCGAATGAAACAGCTATCGAATTACAGTGTAGAAAGGTATTTCATAGACGATTAAGTTTATTCCTTTTATCAACTTTTTCAATCTTCCTTTATTAGTAACAATAGAAAAAACTTACTTAACGTTTATTTCAGGATGGGCTCGATATCGTGGAATATCCGCTATATAGGACTGTTCAAGGACTCTACACGACTCTCTCATTGGCCTCAATTCCATTATTGCTCTACGTACAAATCAAATACATTTTTATTTCTACTTTCCATTGGAACATAAAAGTAAAGTTTTTAAAGTTCTTAAGCACAAAGCTTATGTTGTCGTAGTGGAATTCATTAATCAACCCATTGCTCATTCTGACCACAGCATAGCGTGACAATATTTATCATTTCTCCAACCGAATAGTTATACGACCTCAAAAACTAAGATCATATTTAATTTCCCTCCTTATTCGATCGGATAAAAAACAACCTGTAATTTTTTGCTTCCAGATCATTCTGCTATTCTACTATACTTTGGCTCTCTTTCATTCAACGGCGTACTGCGGTAATCAGGTGAAATTAACGGATAAAATCATTTATCAATCATTTTCAACTAGGACTCAACTGGTTGACTTTATTATAAGAAGCCGATATAACAGTGCTTTTTTATTTAATTTTCTACGTTTCGTCGCCAAAATTCGTTTAGCTGTTGTATTTACCTCTAAGCCGATCGAGCTACCACACCCACTTTTGAAGATAAAGCGCTTTCGGACGCGAAAGAACATTCCCACGCGCCATGAAGCAGGCTGAAAACCATGGAGACGATTTATCACAGTGATCGAAAAAAAAGGATGATTTTTTTCTAAAGTTAGCACCTTAGAAAGCGCACAGGATAGGATACAAATTAAAAAAGTTACAGTTCCTGTCCTATGGGCCCAGGAATATTCTAAAGGGCCAATCTCACAGCTCTTCTCAATCTTCTCAATGTTTTGCCATCTTCTTGTAGTGAAGAAATATTTCTATTTTTTAAAAACCAATGTTAAAATGCGGCGGAAACACCTTTGCACCTTCCTCAATGGCAACGTTGTCTCTGTGATTGTTAGTCTCTTCACTAATAGAGTTTCTCTAAGGAAATGAACTGTCCCGTAAAACAATTTTCAGCAAATTATTAGGTGTAGAGAACAGATTTAGTGCTCTGATGCCTGGCACAAATGATTTCATTAGAAACGCTCCCGATATGAGAAAAAAATTGTAGAAAAAATCTCTGGTCCTATAACCCAGGTTAAAGTAGAAAGCTAGTCATTGTCGATCCTAAGTGTTAAACTCTATCCAGAAAAATTTCAGCTATTCAGGTTTATTCAATAATTAGTTCAATAGTGAACAAACCTTGCCATTTCTTCCCGCCCACCTATATCTACTTCCCTCTGCATCTGAACACTACTCTTTCATCCTATGGTATGGTAAGTTGTAAAAGTCTATCAATTTTTTGTAGTAAACTCGCTTTCTCTACCAACAAAATTCAATGTGTAATTGCATAGTAACCTAAGAAAGCTCTGTAAATTCTGTCTCTCCGTAAATTTTGTGGCTTATAAATGACCTATAGTAGCCAGATTTGAGACCAGATATTAGAATCAAAAAAATCGTTTAAAAATAAATTTATCAACGAGAAACAAGTTTATTTAATCCGATTGTATAGAATCCTGGACTTTTGGAGGTGAAGTCGTTGAAGGCAGCTTCGGTCTCGGCTTGGTTCCTAGAGCATTTCTCGCACAGGAAGTTGTCTAATATACCTGCCAGAATATCTGTAATTTCAATAGTTGGCTTAGCTAAACGATTTTCTAGATGAGCAAACAATGCAAATCAATCCAATAGAATGAACAGACAATATCGTGACCCGATGCAAAGTATTCGTCGTACTGATAACCTCTTTTCAAATTGACCTTACGTAGTCCAACGCTTAATGGCGAGCTTCTGCACACTTGGGTAGTTATGCATTTTGGTGAAATTTGGTGGTTTACATAATAGCTGGGAATTCGGTAACATCATCGCACCACAGCGAAGTGATAAATCACCGAGGGGAAAACACAATAACAGCAGCAAAAGTAATAATGCATTTAAGGTATTTAGATTCTTAGTCTTATGGCTATATGTTTGGAGCGGACGGTGGCGACGATTCGTAGCAGCAAATATGAGAAAAACGGTATCGCTTTGGGTCTGTTTCTTCTTGCACTCGTGGTATGTCAGTTGAATATTCAGTAAAAATTCTGGCATAAATGTGATTTAACTTTTCCACTTATTAGTTTTTACAAACTAATGACTAGCATAGTTTATAGCAAGCAATAGGAAAAAAGGATCTTATTATAATCATAAAAAATATTAAGAAAATTATCAGGGAAACAAAGATTCAAATGAATGGCAAAAGAAGAAAGAAACATGATCATGTGTTCGTGCGTAGGTGTATTGACATATATACAAAAGCGGCGACGTTGCACGTATAATTCTTTGCTTATTTATTTATTTAAAACTATATACATGTTTATACACAATTCATGCCTGTTATATATAGGGACTGTAGGGGAGTGGTTAGATGCGCCCTACAACAACATGCAGTTGTTCGTTAGAGCGCGGTCCCCGAACTATCAAAGCAACCCCTGTGTAGCAGAACTTTTGCAGTGTTGCCGATGGCCGTTATACCAATCGCAGCAAGAATATCGTAGTTTGCCAATGTACCAAGTGTAGCAGAATATTTTGTTCTATTCTGCGACTGGTTGATTGAACTTTTTTTCTCGCGGTTGCCCCGCGGGTCTTTTTGACTTGTTGGATTTGCGGCTTTTACCTCAAACTTGGGTAATTAAACCTTTATACATGATACGAACCACATATATAATGATATAAATATATATCTGCTACCTCAACAAGTATTAAGATGTTTTACATGGAATAAGTGATACATTCGATAGTACATATGTTTAGATGGGCTACATGAGGATGTATGTCATGTATCAATGTGACTCATTACAAATAGATCAGATAACAATATTTCTATGGAAAAGGTGACGAGCGACTACGGTTTGAGCGGTAGTTGGCGAGTGAATCCCTCATCCAAAACAGCTCATTCTTTTATAGGCCATAGGGGCGAAGCTATCGATGTCTGGTGGAATATCGCAGTGCCTTATGAGTTCATCGGTAATTGCTCGATGGTTCACTGCATCAGTTTTCCATCATGCTTTACATTACTCAGCCAAATTATGACTATAGAGTTTGGAGACAGAGAGATAACGAGTCTACTCCGTTGCATAAATGTTTCGCAATTACAAGTGACCCTTTAGGAACATATCGGTAAACAACCGATTGATTATTCGCAGTCGACTTGTCGACAGTCAAAACTGACTAATTTGAAGCAACTGGATATTGTTGGATTTGTTGTCCACATAACATTCTGAAATAAGGTTTAACATGATATTATGGTATTTGGAATGAATACTTAATGATGGGATGATAAGATGGAGGCTAGTTTCCATACCCTTTGAGGTCGACAAATAAAATGTTATCAATCAGATTTCGGTGGTAAATTAAAAATACTAAGTAATACTAATGTGCATTGTCCAAGCCACTGAAGACATTGAATATACATTCCATTGCCTTTAATATTATTGATGGAATCTAATGAATGGCGCGTTTCCGTTGGTTAGTTCGTTCATGTATTCTTCGTCTGCCCTGCCAAGCTATTACTGGCGCCGCAATCCGAACCTTAAACTTTTGTAACCTTTATAAGTGAGCAATATTAATACTACGAAAGTTGAAAATGTTGTATATTTACTGCAACTTCAGCTTAACTTGGTTTAAAGCCGATTTGGGCACCCTAGATCATCCCGTTGACGCGTGATTGCTGATAGTCACGATATAAATAAAACATGCTGAGAGAAAGGAAAAGCAAGCGGGCGGATGGTGTAGTGGACAGCTCGTGACCAACAGATAGGCAATCGCGGGTTCGAAGTTCACACCACCCCGAGTTTTGCAAATATCTCAGCATCAATGCTATTAATACTACTATAACAATATTTTGAAACCGATAGGCAAAGGTAATATGAATAAGAAACACTTATATAAAAACTATAAAAGACTACGGTTAGAGTGTACAGTGTCCATGGCGTCGCTATGTGATAAATCAACGCCGCAAGTTTTGTCACTTATGCTTTATATACAAGAACAGGTATCAAAATATCAAAAAAATTATATACAACTGCAATTATTCTGAGCTATTAGCAAAACCTGTATCCGCAGGAGTACTTCGAACTCGTGATTGCTCTTGCTCTTGAGGAGTTCACAAGTTAACCACCACACCAACGTTTTACTTTTCTCTCAGCATGTCTTATTGACATTGAACCCCAGTTAAACTGAAACTACAGTCAAATTACAGTATTCTTAACTTTTATTAACTGCTTGTTCTTAAGAACAGCAAAAACGAATTTTGTGATAACTCTGAGCCTTAAATATCGGTCTATTTCATAAATAATTTTGTAGGTAATTGGCACATTCGCTGCCGCATGCTATGTTTATGAACGGGAAGATTTCAATGTGAAGGTGTGGTCAGTGTTCGCAATACCTCCCAATTCTGTACATAGGTACAATCAATGCATGATGTTGAACACCACTATTAGCTTCATTTGCATCATCACATTTTATGTCTCGTCACGAATCAACAAAAGACGATGTTCAGTGTACGTTTCTTAATTATTAACAAATGTCTTCCTTTTTAAACAATGCAGTAAAATTCTCATAAATAAACAATTATTTGCTTTCATTATTCTCGTTAATTACCACCAATTGCATGATCTTCACACTCGCTGAGTTCAGACACAGACACACAACTAAGCATCATCAGAAGGATTAACATTTCTCCTGATGGCCTACTTCGCAACGAAAGTTGCAGGTTCTTGAGCTAAATATCGAAAATAACTAACACAAATTCGGCTATCGTGAAGTGATAGCTCTATAACTTTACAGGTGCGAACCAGGGTACCGAAATATACTTTGAGAAGCCCTAGCTGCTGCTTTTCAGATTAAGGAAATCTCTAGTGATTCATTGACAAAGGGCCAGAGCTCGTTATTTTATGACACTGACATGCAACGAATTTTTTGGCTTCCTTGGGAATAATAGTTGTAATCTCTCTCGGTTTTGAATTCACATCTTGGCACCGCTCTGCGCTAGTACTCCATTTATTTATTTTATTTACACGACACAGTATCACATGTATCACAGTGTGCTGATCATAGCACTTCTTGCATTGGTATTCAATTTTTTTGGTATGGGTTGCTTGGGATTTTCTTAGCCTTCTTTATGAACGTCGTTGGATGATGGTCGAATCCAATCCTCCTGGGATAGCCCATATTATGGTTCTTCTATTTCCCATCAATGGCAGGCACCAATTTTGAGGATTGGAGAGATTTAACGGTTTCCAAATGAGAATGTCACAATCTCAGGAGGGATGAGAGGCATGGTCTGCCTAGGGCGGTATCGAACTAGTAACTTGTGTGATGAAGCACCATGGTGGTAAACGGCATCACTATCACTGCGCTATCTCTGCACCACCATTGCATGTGTATTAAGAACTGCTATTAGTCAGTGAGAAAACTGAGTCAAACCTCTAGGTAAGGTTAAAATAATTGAAAGTAGGATAAATCATAGAAATGCTGACTCACGCTGGCCTATAATTATGTTAAATAAGCAAAAAAAGCCGCTACAGCTTCAAAAGAAGTTCAAAGCTAATGTCGCATAAAAAAAGTGTTGTAAATTCAGAAGCAATTCAACATTAACTTCACGCTACCAGATCCGCGAGAACATCATCACTACCCAGTTCGCCGCCAACATCGCCACTCTTCAAATGTGAGTCTAATCAATTTCTTCTCACATATAAGATAGAATGACCATTGAGTTCAGAAAGGAAAATCTGTTTCCTAACGAGGATTCTTTTACATGAATTAACTATAAAATTACCCGATTACTATTAATCACTTCAGTAGATTACTAGTAGTTCGAGCGAGCTATTTATGTATTTCTGCCGATCACTGAAGTGGTTGCTGAAATCTCCTTAATAACATTTTTCGTCTCCGATGTTAATTTATCTTCTTCAGTGGATTTTCATTCAAAGAATGAAGGACAAAATTCGGCATTAATCTATTCATTACGAATGCGTCATATATCCGCCTCCAGTAGGAATCATGGAGATGACTGAATGTATATTTCGCCTTTGGGAAGATTTTTAGTGCATATGAATGCAACAAATCAGTGATTGTTTTATCCTCGCGTGTAGGTCTAGTACCAATTTATCGACCTCAAATGCTTAGGGATTTATTAACACCACTCTTCATCACTGCACGATGGCAGATACTTGTTTCTTAATTTGCTATTTTTTCTTTATTTGAATATCAAAGATTTCACTGAACAACGTTAATTTTAGGATAATTTGCGTCCTTTATGGTGGTGGCGGTGTATTCGCCAGAGTGTTTGGTTATCATCTGTTCCGTAATAAAAAACTGTACATTTGTCTTCGTCAAATGTTTTACGTGAGAGATTATGTCAGAGAGTCAAATAATTGCAATTTTTTCTCAAGTCGATTTCATTTTAGGCGATTCCAATCTTCACTGTGGTATTACCGATCTACTCAATATATCGATTAAAGCATTATCGATTACATAGAGATAACACCCTTCGATCGATCGTGAAGATGGAAAGTCGAGGCGTGGCTGGAACCCGAAACTATGAGGAGATCATTTTCAAATCGTGGCAACTAAGTCGACAACGTTGAATATCATATGGTTAACACAACAGCGTTTAAGGGTCGACATTCGTCACCGAAATTAAATTTTGTATAATTCATTTCTACGTTATCTTATAAATTAACTGCGTCCCTTTTGCATTTTCTTCAGCAGAAATCCACTTAGACGTTTGCAATACTCTAGCAAGACTCTTCGGATTCCCTAAACATCATAAACCTCTCATACAACGAGAGTCTTGTCGTCTTTTAGAAGAAATCCCGTCGCGAGATAGGGCTAGCATGTAGTTATTCGTATAATCGTTGTTTAGCAAGCATAAACCTTAAGCTTATTCGGCGAACCAAGACCCACATCTCAAAAGATGATCAGTATTACCAACCATTAGTGACCTTCCTTTGCATGTAATAAGAACAATTTAGGTGAACTCTAATCACGAGTTACACAAAATCGCTCGCAATAAACGATTCTTCTGCAAATTTGTTGTTCGAGGCTTCAAAGTCAAAATATTAAAGTAAATACGGGAAGTGCTGTTGCTGAGCTGCTACCTGCAGCCTACCTCTGCATATCTTTTTTGTTGGAGAAGAAGAAAAATTACCGCTGAACATAGAAATCGTATAAAAACACGACTTTGGAAAAGGCTACGAATAACGACATTTAATAACCCTACCCTGATTTTTTTGTTTCTCAGCTGAAATTTCCATTTCTTGAAAATTCCTATAGGGAAAAACAACTCCGACTTCCTTTCTCTGAATCCATTTTGTGATTAATGGCACGAAGAAGGGAACAGTTGCAGGAACACATATCTGAGATGTAACCAGAAAACACTGGCTCCAAGTCAGTCTGAGCCGTATAGGCATTCCAAAATATCTCTTCTTTAAGATCTAGGGAGAATAGAATTATACGTCAAAGACGAAATGTACGTGGGCGGTTGTAATATATTTTTCGAAATATAACTGCTATAATGCTGAGTATTTGCAAAACTCGGAGCAATAGGTGAACTTGCAACGCATGATTGCCCTATCTGGAGGGTCACAAGTTATCTACCACACCATCTATGATCCTTGCCTTGCCTTCTGATAGCACCGTAAGAACAAAACATGCAGAAAGAAAGATTCATATATCAGCATCATAGCAATTATCTATTTAAACTATGAGGTATGTGTCCCCAATTTTCTCCTTATAGTCGTTTATTTAAACGACATACATGCAGGCACATATGAAAACATACATACCTACAGATGGACAGATGTTGACATACAAACATACACCCGTAGGTTTTTCGAAGCTACTAGTACTATACAACTAGTTGCTTGCCTTCCTGACATCTCGCGTATTACCTAGATTATTATCCAGCAATGAACATACAATAAAATAATTGTTTCGTATACCCGCTAAGAAACATCGACCACTTCGCTTCTGACTTTGTGTTGAAATATATAGTTGTTCAAAATGTAAAATAGTTCTTTGTTTCTTGAGTTTTCCTCTTTTATTTCTTAAATTTCCCATATGTGTGAACTTACCACATATACTTACCATATACTTACCATATATTCAAGCCTTGCACTTATAGTTATTGTTCTTAGAAAAAAATTTTAATAATCCATTGGTTTATGCCTTAATTCCAGTTCGTTTTCTTCTCAGTTTTTTTCCTGTCCAGGGATTCATTTTTTATTAATTTGATAGTTTTCCAACAATGGATAATCTTCAAGGCGTCATCCAAGAAACACTTATTTCTACATGTTGTAGTCTTCAGAAATACTTTTTAGGACGAATTTATTGGTAACATTGAGTTCTGCAACGAGTTTCTGGTTCGCTTCAAAGGAGTGCAATACAGACGTGCTGGTGAGGAGAGTAGTAAGACGTATCGCTGTGTTTTCATACCAAATTCTAAAAAATTAAGAATGATATAGGGCATAAATTTTTTATGTGCTTTTAATTTGCAATTTACACACCACTACATACAATCTACAGTTTTTACATACTGTTTGCAGTTTTTGTGTTGAAATATATAGTTGTTCAAAAGTGCTGAAACAATTGAAACATAATAGTTCCATACTCCATTTTCCATGGACTACAAGTTGTAGTAACCTGATGGTATGTTTAACCCTTTATCATGACTCGTTATTTGTTATATATTTTCTACAACGCCTAACTCAACATGCTCATTTTTTGGCTTTTGACTGGTCATTTTCGGAAAACGTTTACTAGACGGCATAGAAACACTGCTGCTCAAGTGCATTTAAATTCTAAACTGATTTATCAAGCTTTATGCCCATCTCACAGTAGACGTCCCATATGTTCTCCGAACAAGTATGAGTAAATAAGAATGAGAACAGACAAACAGTTATACCTAAACTATGAGAGGAAAAAATCCGTTAGCGATGAGTGTAAAAAGAACACCGTGGTTTAATTCTCTAAATATTTGGACACTTTTGCCTGGAAGCAAGTGAAAATGTTTGGTGAGGAATTAATAATCGGCGGAGTTCAGAATAAACCCATTTTTTACATTAATATTTATGCAGAAGTGGTAGCGAGGTAGTGCAGTAATATCGATGCCATTTACGACAAATGCGCTGGTTCGATCTCGCTCAGAGCTCAACAAGCCCCATATTGCTCCAGCTCGAGATTGTGGTACTATACTTGTTGAGGCGGTGCGAACTTTCAGCCAGATGATTGCCCTTTCCGGGGGTCACCAGTTATCGATTACACATTCGTGCCCCTCGCTTTGCCATTCTCTCAGCGTGTTTTATTTTACCTTCATCAACGCTATCAGCACTCACCCGTTATCGGGATGATCTCGGGTGCCCAAATCGGCTTTAAACCCAAGCTAAGCTGAAGTTGCGGTCAATTTATAATGATGTTAAATTTCATTTTTAATTACCTATTTCTGTTAATCGGCAGTGTTATTATCAATCGAAATACCCGCTAAGGTGCTGAGATATTTGCAAAACTTGGGGGGTGCGAACTTCAAAGTTTCCTTTGTGATTAGTGTCACTGCTCAATGTTCGTTTTTATTTATTAAAGAGGACTCTATACAAAAACAACTAAATGACTGGCTTTCGAATTTTCCCTTCATCACTGCTCAATCGCCTTAAAAAATTCGTTAACTAGCACTTCTCTGAAGAAAACAATGGAGTGTTGTCTAGTGAAGAAAAGATGAATGCTGACGAATTGATGGCAACGACATCATTGTTATTTCATGTTAATATCATACCACATACGGATCATATTCGACATTCCTACTAGAAGTGTTGAAGTTGGTTGCAGCTCATAGGCTCGAAGGAACGGATGTAACATAGGAAGCTCTAAATTGAACAAGTTCCATTGTCGCTTGCAGTCTGGTTGATTAAGTGCATCGAAGTAGAAGTCAATTTTAATCTCACAAATTTTCTTCCTTAACAGTGAAATGCTGATCATAAGTGACAGAATGAGCAAAAGGAGACTTAATTAAATATACGTATATAAAAAGAATGTGGATCACTCACGCCACTATACTCGAAGGAGATATCTACTATAGACGAGGATTGAGAGACAACGGTAGCGAAAGGAAATATTCTGAGGTTTGCACATCGTGAGGGCAGACCATCCAAGTACTATCAAAGTACTAATGTTTTTTCTTTCTCGAGCAGTGATGTTCCAGAGACTTCGCTTTATTCGTAGCCTGGTTAGGAAAGTATTATCATAACGAAAATTGCACAGCCTGTTATTCTTTAGTGAGACAAGGTGAACGTGACGACTTAATATGGCGAAGCAAGCTCTATCACGTCAGAAGAAATTGAAAACATCATTTGTTGTTAACAAGACGTTTACATCTTTTTCATTGTTACCTTTTTAACTCGTGGGCAGTACAAAACACAAGACCCAAAGAACACCGTAGTTGTCGAATTATGCCCAATGTTTTAATGTTTAAAAGAGGATTCTGACAGATTTTATTAGTCTGGACCTTCTTCTGTCCCTCATATCAACTTTGGTGGCTGAACGCGGTTCTAGAAAAATCTTAGTCATATAGGGTTGAGCGAAACAGAATTCAAGCAACTCAAGTGAGAACTCTTTAATATGGGGCAACTAAACCAATAGGGAAAGCGTTGGAGTGCAGAGAGTGCGTAGACATGCTAATCTTTCTGAACGCTTTCTCAGAGCCTAAGTAGTTGACTATAACAAAATACTGTGATTGGTAATGTTGCATTTTGTGAATGTGTTACATCAAGTTGTGGAAGCCCGTTAATGATCTAGGAAATCTTGCGATTATCAGTACGCCAAAGGACACAGGGAGTACTAGAATTTGATATGATGTTCACTCCTTTGAACTATTTGCAGCGAAAAGGTAGCCAGTGTTGGTTTGCCATGATGTTCGGTAACATATTTCATATCATTAGCTAAAATTTTTCCACCCCAAGATTAGGTAAGTTTTCTAGGTTTTAAACTGTTCAACCTTTTTTGGCACTTAATATGGTCACTCTACAGGCGGCACAAAAAGTGTGAGTTTTTGGGCTCTTTCGTAATTAATTATGACCGGGCAACGACGATGATACTGAGCCACAAGCGTTCTGATAACCTGCGGATTTGTTTTCGATACACCTTTTGAAAGGCGAGCACCTTACTCACCGCTTAAATTGGTTGATTAACAACATACAAATTGTGGACTATCGCTTATGATTAATTCATCGCAATAGGCTACCTCAAGCCTTTTCTATTACACCTTTCATTGTCCACCATCTGATGTGTTCCAAATAAAAGGGTATGTACAACTTTATTGAGAAAAAATTACACAATGGCCTTTTCATTCAAAATAATGAAATACGAAGTAACATATTTTAATTAATTTTACCCATTTCATGGCAGCACTTTGTTAAGCAACACTAATGGGTTTCAAAAAAATTGAGGAATATTTGAAGTTAAGACAAAATGAACCTCATGACTTGATAGCGACATGAACTGTTTTGCATTAGCAGCAACCGCATGTGCACTGGTATGACCCATCTTCGACTTTCTTTAAAAAAAACTTCTGAAATAAAACTAGAGTGCTGAAAAAAAATCCTGGTGAAAGATACCGATGCAGGCACAAATCCGAACGCATTCGCTAGTTGTTTCATGTCTCGCTGAAGAGCAACGTGGAAGTCGAGGTCGGCTTTGAGATCACGTTTTTCATTTTCCAACAATGATGTGTTAACCTGTACGAATATTCGAGAAAATTTTAGCCAAAATGAAAAAAAATTTGGAGGAATGGAAACAGGCGTTTAGAGAGGCAAGATCTTGGATGTTCAACTCAAAAACAGTTTACATTTATTCATGCTTCACCACTTTCGCGATTTACCCAATAAATCACAGCTTATAACTTATAAAATCGCTACCTCTTTTTGAAGGCACATCTCTTTCAATAACTTATTCTCCTCCACAAAATTTCTTAGGGAGTCCTTCAGGCATAAATTTTGATTCCACAATTCGAATTTCTCCTTCTGAAGCAATCAGTGTACTCGTATAGCACGTCAAATAACATGTCAAAATGCGTCAGTCTCAGTAGAATAAAAGATGCCAGCTCCTCACCAGCTTGTTCAATGCTTCTTTACTACTGGAAACCATTTCGCCTTCACCGTAAAGACATAGCATGCTCTAAAACACGTCACATCTTTTTGACGAACACTGAGAATTATCGATTCGTTACAATTTCTCAAATGCTGGCTGATTTCATAAGCAGAAATAGTTGTCCTAGTTATTTTACTTAGAAAGTTGCTTCCTCACTGTGAAACTTTGATTGCTTGGCAAAAAATTGTATTAGGAGCATTTCTTACCGTACCTCAAGCTCATTGAGACATAGCTCCACTTCGCACAGCCGACGCTTCGTGCCAAGCACATAATTTTTCAAAGCCGCTTCCTTATTTTCCAGATGAACAAACTGTTGTTGTGGAAAATTTGACTTCAATGGTTAACATAATACAAATAGAAACCATAAATTGTTAAAGATAATTAATGGACGTTAAACGCATAAACGTACGTTATCATTGTTATTCCGTTTAAATACGATTGATCTATCAAAGTTGGCAAAGGAGGAAGGGTTATCCATCCGAATCTTTCTTGTTATAGAAATACAATCTGCAATACGACGTGGCGAAGCTGGTGCAATTCTTCCTCAAACAATGAATAGACAACCTACTCAAGAAAAACAGAAGAAAATGAGGTTGGAGCTTATCCATA
>NW_028293770.1:0-20000 GCF_964341445.2 Mesoplodon mirus | reverse complement strand
TTTACTGTTGGCTGAGTGAGCGTTTTTTCCACGATTCATGGAGAGTATAACTGTAAAATTCTGAGGTCGCCCTTCTACTTGAGTGAAGCTGGTTGGTAGATGTTGTAGATTACAGTTCGATACCTGCGAAAATCATCTGTGGGTTGGAGTTTGCACATTAAACAGAAGAACAGCAATATAATTTATAGATAAAAGACAAGGAGAACAAAATAAGAAAATAGCAAAAATCCACTATAATTTTATACTACGAAATTTGACAAGAAAAATTAACACAGATGGAGTAGTTAAAGAAATTCACACAATGACATTATGAAAAAAACGAAAAAATACTTGGGCAAAAATGATTTTTTGGGATAGAGCAGTGAGTTCGCAAAACATGAAAATCGGCAGTTTCATAAAAATTTTCTAATGTAGAATAGGAATAAAAATAGAACAACATACAATAAGCGTCAAGCAGCGGATCAAATAAGAATTCAGTGCAATATAAACTACGATATTTCGTATCATCTCATGAATTTAAAAACGCATAGTAAATGTCGACCGTATTTAGCAAAAATCAATGTGCTGCCGATACATCCCATTGTGCCATTCAAAGCTGAATCTCTACCAGTAGAAAATTGTACTATTAAATATCTGGAGCAATCTGGCTTTCAGCAGAGAGATATGGGGACAGATGTGCTCCAACTTGAGGGCTGATCATGGCTCCTCTAAATTGATCTGTTAAAAATTAGGAAAACTAAATGCTCAAAGATCAACGTACATTTAAGGTTGCCATGTAGTTCGTCATCAAATTAGGAATCTTCTGTTGGATGCCAGGGTTTCGCCACGTATGGGGTGTTCCTGCAAAAGATGTGATAAAGAATTGTGCTTTGACTGCCTGATTACTATCAACTCTGAAGAAAGAGCACAACTGCTCAGGACCAATTGTGGTTTTAATTGTGAGTTCTACATTTATTAGCAAGAGTAATACAGCTTAATATTTTAAACAGAAAAGATTATTGAGGTCCTACACCCTCAAATGACATCTTCGAGTAAAAATGCAGTTTACCGTAGTCTAAAAATTTGGGTAACATGAAGAAATCTACGGAAGATTCGTACCCAATTGAGGTAGGCTGCTTGACCCAACAGAGAAATAGCTCTCTGAGTAACTGGCAGCCTGCATCGCCTGTATACTCAATGGACTTGCAATTTGCCAATGGACTTGCAATTTGCCAAGCTGCTGTTCTATAGGATAACTGTGACATAAATCCAAACGAAAAGTAAACTTTAAAAAAGATCAAAATGAATGAAAACGCAAAGTTGAATAACCGATAGCGGCAACAACTTCCTAATAAATCGAATCCTTACTAAAAAATACAAAAAAGATATGCTGTTGATACTAACTTACAAGACAGCCACAACGTGTGCGATTTGGTGCGGAGGTGTTGCTCCTTTCCTGATTTGCAAGACGATCAAAACTATGGAATCGAGGAATTGAAGCCAAGTGGGACAGAGGTGTTGTACGCCTTGCCGAGTTATAAATTCTTCTAATTCCTAAACAGAACATTAAATAATACAGAAGTCAATGAAGTTCAGAAGCACTGAGATTACCTCTCGCATAACAGATTTGCAAAATATTTTCTCCCTAAGAATTTTCCTTAATTAGCTGACACTGAATATATTATCATACAGGATTATTGCGTAAATAATAAACCGTTCTAATAAAATGCCACTAGAAAAGCAAGACACTAAACCATTATTTGTTAAAAAGCATTATTTTTCTCTTCTGGAGCTTGAGGCTGACCTAAACCAATGCCGTGAACGATAGGAAATTAAAAATTCGTGTTAACAATTTCGTGTTAGTTTGTCAAGGAAGAGTGCAAAGCAACAAGAACAGAAAAATTTGAATGTTAGTGCCAAAATATTAAAATGCAAACCGCTGAGCCTTTCTTTTCAATCGGCAGTACAATTCACATCATTTAAAGCAAGAAAATCAATTCTCCACTTTTTTTTCTCATATTAGAGAAAAAACCATTATCTTACCAAAACCCTTCCAGAACCTCAACGCCATGTTTTTTCGAGTGCACAGCTGTAGATGGTATGGAAACACCAATTACCTAGCACGAAACTTTACAGCTATACAAACCCATTCTTTTTATGTGCTGCTTTGCAATATTCTCTAGCTTTTCCTGATGGGTTTGCTCTTTGAGCAAAAATTCGCGATCACATTTTAATTGACAAATAGAGTCAATTGACGCCTTCAGAATTGTTGATTTGATTAGCTTCAAGTTCCTGAATAGTCAAACTGAGGTTCGACGGCAACCGCAGCATTCACAAAAACAAGCCATCAAAGTTGCATGTTTGTAGAATAGTATAAAAATTCCAAAAATTATATGTAACCCACTTCGCCGAAGATTTCGGCAACATCATGCCAAGATCGTTAATATTGTCACGCCTTCGACGTTCATCTGAAAACTATTTAGATTTATTGTTTAAGTCAACAATATGTCTATATCAGTCTCGATAACCGAGTTGTTGATGTACGAGCTCTTATTCCATATTTGTCAAGTTCTGTTTGGGAATAAAAGAAAATTTAGTGAATAAAAAGTGCAGAAAAACGTACTCATATGGCGTCTCTCTTTCTTCGTTCTAACACGGGAATTATCGTCTCCACTGGTTACCGTTGGTGATTTATGAGTGGACTGAGTTAACGTAGCATCCATATCCATTGAAGTTGTAAAGGTGAGCATTAAACTAAAGAAAATCTTGACGAAAAACACCAACACCGATGGTAAATGGACTACGAGAATGGCCAGAACTTGCAAACTCTTTTTTCACATATGTGAGTTTGCGGCAGCTAGGCATATTCCAAATGAAAACCTTAGACCAAATGTGAGATATGATAAAAATAATACAAGATTAAATCTAAGCCTTAGATTTTCAGCTCAAGCAAATAGAATATTGGAACGGATACGGTTCCCGCAAAGCGACGAACTAGTCGGTGTTGTCCCTAACAAGCGGTCCTCCTCCAAGAATTGAAGTCAAATAATTAAATAGTATTATTACGGCCAGTAAACATTGAGTAAATTATAATTAAAATATTGCGCAGAAATTTGTTCCAGATAGTCTGTGGAGCATTTGATCTAAAATAAGAACGGTGCAATTTATGAACGATATTGTTGATCTACATCAGTTGGTTGATATCACCACCAGATGACATCAGGGAAAAATGATATTTTACTGCCGCTGGTTTTACTAACGGAATGACAGGTGATATAAATAACATAAACAATAGAAATTATTAGATGATTGCATTTTCATAGCAGAGCAAGTTGACTACATGTCAGAACTACTATTGAAGAAAAGTATTTGGATTTCTTTACGAAACCATTCTGAGCTCAACGACGTAAAGACAGTCAATCTCAAAAATCAAACTTTACCAAAAAACTAACAATTAATGTAGAACACTAAAATTCCTTGCTCTTATGTCTCGCCGCTTCTCACTCTACCATTTTGCCTTCGGCAAAATATTGCAGTGTTATGACATTTCATGAGAAGAAATAGAGCTAAACAGTCTTTCAAAATGTTTTGCCAAGAGCACAACTCTAGTCCTGAAATGCAAGAAATAATAGAGAAATTCTCGAGCAAATCCACACTGTACGTGAGAAATACTCTAAAAAGGTTCGAAGTACGCACCATCCCTCAAGTTTTGCAAATATCTCAGCGTCTTAGCGGTTATTTCGATTGATAATAACACTGCCGATTAACAGAAATAGGTACTTAAAAATGAAATCTAACATCACTCTAAAAAGGAGTTAAAAACAGATTTAAAATGATTGTATATACTAGTGTCAGATGAGAGACATAAACTGAAACTACAAACAAGACAACGAACAAAGCCACCAACGCCAAGATTCATGTTTGAATTCGCGAGCGCTGTGTGTTCGCTGCGGGATCACTCTTACAATAACGTGCACAGATTGAAATTTAAATATTCAAAATCTGTTGTATTTTTTAATATTTTTTTATATTCTAACGGAGAAAAGTCTGTTCTATAAATTTACACGTTTAATAAAGTTCCAACTACTAAACTACTTTATCGATCGAGAAATTATGGTATTTTTTTCATGTTTTTGGTTTTTTAAAATTTCAATTACAAACCATTTTAAAACCTAATGAATACTTTATAAAGATTGTATTTTTCGTCAAGATTACAAAGCAAATCTCTTCTAGTATTTCGTGAAGTTATCAACTATTTCACTACTCTACTAATAACGAAATTATAGTCGTTAATGAAATGTGTTAAATTACATCCGCTGCCCTATAGAACTTCAGAGATGAAAGTAAACAACAGTAGTGCAACGCTAAATTCATAAATCTCATGACTAATGTGTTTCATAGTAGTTCGAATTAGTAATTATAAAAGTGAAATTTTAAAAAATTTGCTCGATGACTCATTAATGGGAAAATACGCAACAATTAATACCGGGATTTATTTTTCGGTGCTTCTATTGTCGTGTTTGGAATTGCGAACGGCTGCCCTTCGTTATGTGTTAATATTATTTTTCAGTGATAAGCGCCGTGATAGCAAAGCCGCCTTATCAAACGATTCCAAGAATATTTTATTACATTCTCACATAATACAAGGAATCGGTTGAGTAAAACGAAATTTTTGACGGTAAGTTGAAGTTCGCATAAACGAAACTTCATCTTTTTTTTGGTAATTGGAATGGTTCAAAGTCTTTCAGACGGCTGCCACAATTCGTAACGATCCAATGTTGAAAACAGGTCAGATGGTAGTCAGTATGTATGTGTAATGCTATATTTGAAAATGATGTTATCATCAGTGGGCGGTATCACTGGTCGGGTTAGTTCTATACAGAAAAGTGAATCTAGCACTTTACAATTTTTAGCGTATATGTAGATATTTTTTTCACATCAAAAACCTAACTTTTGATAGGTAACTATAAAACGTAACATGTAGGTAACTCAATTTTGAGTCTAGATATAACCGATGGTTTTAACCTCGCTGCGCTCACACTCTGACCCATTCTCTAACTTTGTATTCCAATCTTTTCATCGATCCTTACTCGGAGTCAAAATCAAATTTATAGGAAGATTTCTGCTAAAGACGAGTACCTTTAGGTCATCATAAACGTATTGAATCTCACACCACCGTCTACAGATGTTTGTAAGCGGAAGCCGACCAGAGTGACTTATATAAAAAAAAATCAGTTTATTTCTATACCTGCAGAAGAACTAAAGTCTAGGACCGTATAGCTCATGCTGTTTAAAAGGAAAGTGTAAGGAAAAATTTGACCAAACTGAAAAAAACAAATGCCTTGTTTTATGTATACAATGTATGTATAGTTAAAATCATGAGCAGTGATAGCAATATTTTTGCTGCTTGAATATGTGTTCATATTTACAGTGTCTCAACTAGTTTTGGAAAATGAGAAACTCATGAATTACCTCTTCGGCGCTCATCATTGGTTTTATTTTGGAGAAATTGTCGGAATGTCCAGTAAATTATTGCTATGACATCTTCATCAGCACAAATGTGATTACTAAGGAATAGAATTTAGGGGTGCGAGTGGATTACTTCTACATATCAGCATGAACCAAGTATTCATTCCTCTTTGAAGGATGTGAACCCCCTCGACACAAGTGTACGAAAGTTTGTCCATTTTTTTCTTTGTTTTTCATGCTGTTATTTTAATTAATAGCATATCTTATTAAACGACTCTATTTCAAATGCCCTTAACTTTATATTCACTGCCTATTCTTTTTTAGTAGTCGTAATATTCAACATAAAAATGCAATGATGCTGAGATATTTCCAAACTCAGAGCGCGAGCTGGACTTGGAACCCACAATTACTCTCCTCGTGGTGTCATGAGCTATCTACCACACCAAATAAGCCCCTTTATCTGTTTTTAAAAATGTTTTAGCTCTATCTAATGTTATCAGTGCTATCAAGACTTTCTTTGCTTTTATATTTACTGTAATCCAATGGCTATGTAGCATTGTCTACATGAAATCTTGATTGCTTATGTAGATATTTCATTATTACTTACGTTGACATTTTTATGGCCTACTTTCGCCATTAATCTTATTAATCACTGATTGTTGCCTTCCGCGTCGACTATCTGGATTAGATTTTCGTTCTCTGGAATTTCGTAATAGGCCTAGATTTGAAGATTGCGTTCTTTCTTCTTATCAATAAGGTCTTTCTGAGCTCAGATATGCAGCGTTGAAGATAAAGGTTTAAATCCTACATTAGTTTGCAAAACTTATATATAACTCAAGAGAAAAGAAGGATAAAAATACTAACTTAACACATCGGCTGGCCCCGTAAGCCAGTAGTCAGCTTTTTAGTTGTTATATTTCGATAAATAATAGCACTGTCGTTAAAAAGAAACAGGCAGTTAATAATTAAGACTGTAATTTGACGGCAGCTTTAGTTTAACTTAGGTTTAATACCTATTGGGGCACGGGCACCCTTGATCATCCCATTGACGGGTGAGTGCTAATAGCATCGATAGAAACAAAACAAGCTGAAAGAAACGCAAAGCAATAGAGAACGGATGGTGTAATGAATAGCTCGTGACCCATACCCCGGATAGGGCAATCGTGGGTTTGAAGTTCACACCGCCCCCGAGTTTAGCAATTATCTTAGCATCCAAGCAGTTAACTGTGTTATAATCAAAAGTAGTTCTATAGTGTTGTTAAGTCATTTCTAACATCCTTTGCTGTTGTGGCTGCAACTATTGTGGAGAAGCAAAAAACTACGAAGAATGGAGTAAGCTATAGGATTTGTTACCAACTAACAACTTTCAATAATAATACGAGATACAGAGATCTCGAAGTATTTCGCATGTACGTATTCGTGCTCAGAAGAAAATGAATTCTATGGAGGAAGGCGTATCGTATGTTTGTGGACATCTACTACTAAGAAGATTACTCAAACCCAAATGAATATCTATTTTATTTTTCGGTAACCTTAAGGTTGTGCAGAATTTTAACCATTCGTTATGGCTTCACTATGAAAAAAATTTTTTTGGACATGTCATCAAAACACAAATTGAAAAATCCTGACTTTTGGTTGGGTTTTTAAAAAAGGTGTAATGCTAACGTAAAAATCTCGCTAACCGCTATTTTTTTTATTGTTCAGATATATAGAGATTCATCGTTTATAAGGAAAGTTTTTATTAAAAACCTAGCTAAATGGTTACGAGATTATGTAGAATGTTAGGGATTCGATAATATACATCAAGAACTGCAGCCTTTATACACCCTTTAGCCACCCTTTATACAAACAACAAAAATTTTCGTTTGCGGTCAAATGTAATGAAGCCTAATTTTTCGTCGCGAATTGAACACAATACAGGCAGTCTACTCTGCTTCCGACCACACAATCGTTAAGCCCGTCATTGCTGGAAACGCTTTGATAATGCTAGTTGGCTTTACACCGTCAGAATTTTATTTTGATAGGTGCATAAATCAGGTGGATAATTTAAAATTTCATAACTAACTAAGTAAACTTATGTGAGCTTAGATATGGGCTAAAAGTTAGAAATTAGAAACTGAAACTAATAGTAACCTGAAAATCCAGAACTTTTGCTTAACCTCTCTCAATTCTAAACCATGTAGTTAATTAGGACATCGAAATACTAATTAATATTTAGTATTGATTGATGATGAATTTAATGCAAAAATAATAGAAGACTGTAGTTACGTAAAAAACCAAAATTCTGTGGTTATCTCATGATATTATAATAACCGCTTCTCAGCTTTCGCAATTAAGAAATGTTCACGCTTTTCAGACCAAACACCGAAATCACCACACCGATGTCTAGGGTGGTATTTGGATTTAGTGGTTCATTTGAATGCAAAAAAATTATTAATGCTTACCTTGAAGGATGTATTATAATATATATGTGTTTTTAAAATCTCTTTGCAGGCCAAAGCACCACAGTCCACACAAATACGCTTCGGCAAACCGTCACTTAAAAAGGCGTGCACATCACGACAAAGAGTAGTCGCAGTGTAAGTATAAAATGTTTTTTTTTCAGTAAACTCTAAAATTCCTAATAATCCTCCGACACTAGATTGAAGTTCATTTTTAATGAAAAGGAGTAAACATGAGCTGTATCGTTCAAATATTTGTAGTTTGTTAGCATTTTCTAAACTAAATAGCACAACAACGAGGGCGCGTGTAGCGGAGTGGTTAGAGGTGCCCTACAATACACACTAGATCGGAGGCTGGTTCGATTTGCTCTCAGGTCTTAGCTAGCCTTCCTTCTATTCGGGGTCGGCATATTGGAAACAGACTTGCATGGAGGATAAAAATACTGACTTGCTACATGAGTAGGACACCGCCAGTCATTGTGCAGGCGACGTATATGTATTTTATAACTTCTACGATGTTTAATAAAGTCGAATTCATGGCGCATAACTCAAATATTGATCAACACCAAGTATTTTATTCTTTTTATTTTTTAAATACAGCAACAGTGGAAGAACTGTCTTTCCCGCTTTTACTAAACTTTCTTCAAATGTCTACTCTGGATGTTCCTATAGGGGTTGATCGCATATTAATTTCAATTTAATATAAACCTCATTCACATTACTGGATGACCTTATATATATATATCAGAACTCAACATCATCACCAGTTCTGCGTAGCTTCTATGAAAAGCACGACTCGGACTCGTCAAGTTCACATTCCGTTCAAGACAATAGTCAGATGTATGGGTCAGATATGTATTCAATCATCTCTTCGATATCCCATGAAGTTGAATGTATGGCGCCATCCCTCAGGAAATGACAGGACGCCAACGCTTTATCTTATCTTTTATGGTATCTTTTTTTTATTTTTTATCTTTTATGTACATATACTCTCTATATAAAATGGATCAAAAATGAAATGTAAGCGTACATAAGCATCTTTTTTAACCATCGCCATCCTAGTGAAAAGTAAGCGTAGTCCTCTTTCTCTAGCTAGGTGTTAACAGCTAGAGAGTACTCTAAAACACCACGAAGATGAGTGCTATAAAACAAACTGTGATTTATAATGAGAAAGGTAAACCACCGAAATATTTATGTATTCATCTGTGTTAGCCCGCGCTATCATTTGCCACGTCTTCGTAACATAGCCGATTGCAAAATTGTTATAAGATGCCGTTATTTCAAGAAGTATTACTGTATCCAAAAACCAGTTGAACATCCTTACATTCGACTCGTCACCTGGATCTGTATGATTAACTAACACCTACAATTCTTTCTTCTAAATTCGTATATAGTATGGAAGCCTGCGACTATTTGTTAGTCGCCCTTAACGAATTATTCGGAAAACTATCGGTGACGCTACCACGCATACGTAGCACTATTGAACGAACGTTGATGAAATAGTTGTCATTATTAAGAATGGGGTGTAACCGTTCAATAGGAAATCGACGAAGCTATACACTATACAAAATCGTAAATTTCGACGATATCGGAAATCATCGATTGGTGTCCTCGCCCTTTAAAATCCGCAATCCTCTCACTTGCGATATCCTCAATATCAAACGAAGAGTAAAAATGCAAGCTAAATAGATCGGAATAAGAAAGAAACTACTGAATGACATTTACATCGTTGAAATGTCACAGAATTCCTGTCTCAAAGAACTTTTAATAAGGTAGTTTAATTCTTATTCCTAAAATAGAAGCAGTTGTCGAAGGATATCATCTCTATCGCCTCAATGGCAGAAACGGTGCGCATGAAAGGAACACTGATGAGACTTCGATAAGGAAGATTTTGATGACTGATGAGAAAGGAAGTGGCAATTGGTGGTTAAAATGTGACGTTCACTTCCACAAAAATATCTCAAACAAATTTGTTCTGGACCATTTGAATACCGATTTTGTCAAATAGTGGAGAAACACATACTTCAGATTCATACTTCAGATTCATTTCAGACTTCATAAAGGCAGTAATCGTGCCCACGTGGCACTGTGTGACATCTTCACACTGACAATGAGGATATCTTCTTAATAAAGTGGATTTCAGAAACCTATGTTGTAGGCAAGTGGTGTACCAGGGTAACTGAGGGTATGGTATTAGGATTCTAGTAAGTGAACGAAGATCTTTTAGCCTTCTCTGAAAGATCTTTAATGAAGAAAAAAAGATGAATCGATACTGGTTGTAATCCGTCAGTAAACGCTGTGGTGGTGCAGTTTGGTACGGAGATTTCAAAAGCTTTCAATTAAAACTGAACTGGATCAAATGAATTTTTTTGTTGTGCAAACCACAGACAGCTATTCAATTGACAAACCAGTTGCGGTGATTTGAAACTAGGCTCGGTATCGGGTTTATTTCTTGCTAAGTATACAACTTTTTTTTTGAAAAAAAAAAGAAATTAGCGTTTAGCGCTAAGATGAAAAAAAGTCAATAGTCAATCTTGGCCGTCATAGGAATTTCTGACGAAAAAATTTCCCAAGAGAACGCTGTAGAAGACGATCTGAATCCCTTTGCGGTTTCGACTGTAAGTAAGTGAAAAGCTGAGTGACTAAATATTGATAAAAAATTAAAATATTCGTTAGGATGGGGGCCGAGTTGAAGATGTTGAAACAAAAATTATGGCCATTGAATGTAGACAAAATATTTAAAACAAAAGATGTGAAGTTAACTTCAAAAATATCCCTACTGAGTTGAAACAAATGTATTCGAAAAGAAAAGCTAATTATTGTTTTATTTAATTTCCATTCCATTACGACTTAGCTCCAGAGCTGCGCAGGAGGAAGAGAGCGGCATGGGGAGCTTTTAAGAGCATCGAGGATGTAGTGAAGAGAGTGAAGAACACTCGACTCCGTGCCCACCTTTTTGACTCAACGATTCTTCCTGCCTTAACGTACGCATCAGAGACCTGGTCTCTACGTAAGCAGGATGAAAGAACACTCAGCGTTACTGAACGCGCAGTCGAAAGGGCGATGCTAGGAGTGTCCCGTATCACACAAGTGAGAGAGGGAATACGAAGCTCCGACCTACGTCAACGATCGAAAATTAGAGACGCCGTTCTTCACGCCAAAAAGTCAAAAATAAGGTGGGCCGGGCACGTGATGCGATTCAATGACAACCGATGGACAAGAGCCGTAACGGATTGGATTCCTCGGGATGTCAAGCGCACAACAGGAAGACCACCGACCCGATGGTCAGAGTTCTTCACAAAAACGCTGAAGGAATGGTATGATGCTCAACGTGTCCCTGGAGCGAGCAGAACCCATTGGGCTACTCTTGCACGCGACAGGGACGAATGGAGACAATACTGGCGCCCGCTCGTTACACTCGAAGATCAACGGGAATCCAGGTGATCCAGGTGATCCAGGTGATCCATTCCATTAGTTGGAAAAAATAAGAGGCAAGCTTTTTTTTATCTAATCATCTCTTCCATTCTTTACCTTTTATATAAGAAACCCACGGTAGGAATAGACTTTTTGAAGTTTTACTAATTTTTAACAATAGTAAAAGAGAAAAGCCTAAAATAAGTAAATTTAAAAATATACTAGAGCGCTTTTGCCAACTCTACCACGTTTGCACATGACGACTTTGAACTTATAACTTTTAGATTAAGTGATATTTCCTGAAAATACTGTGAAAAGAATGTTCGGCCACTTCAATAACGGTACTTCATCTATATGCAATAACAAAAGTTACGGCAACTATAAAATGCAAAACTTTCAGGCATATAGTTAACAATGAAAAAACAGTATAGCAAACGAAAACGGAGAAATCATGAAGATTTGGATGTCTTAGAGCGGTTTTGAAAAGTCCTGGATCGCTTCGAGCATCATTTCGTGCTGGGCAGTCTCCCACAGCGCTTCCGCACCTTGCATCATATCACGTTAACTGATAAGCACTGATCCGTGTTGACTCGAACTATGCAGAAATCGAGAAACTACGATTCATTCAAATCTCTCGTATGATTCTTGACAGCAATTATGTTCATATGACCGAATATCGAACAAAAGTTTTTGCAAAATCCATGCTTAATGAAAGCATACATTTAAAAGGCAAATAGAATACTTTACAGTAAGTGGAAACGCTTTGGTTAAAAGTAAATAGCAGAGATGGACTTATGTAGAGAGGAGAAGATGCTCATTTTCCTACCGGAGTAGAAAAGTTTTCCATAGATTTGATGAAATAAATGATGATTTTATTATGGAAAGTGCTGAGTAATAACAAGAAAAAACGTCTTACAACGCCACTAATTTCGTTTTTTTTTTGGTTGTATGTTAATTTTAGACAATGAACTCTTGTTTTATAAATCTAACGAGCATCTGTATGCATATATTGCTTGTAGAAAGCGGTCACTCACAATTCAAAATGCGTCTTTGTGGTTTTTGCAATTGTGTGACAAGATATCACTTGGAAAGATCCATTTTTTAAAAAAATTCAACAAGAATCGCAACACGTGAAAGATAAGATTTTTTGTCAAAAATAAACAACTAAAATGGCATAGATCGAAACAGATCTAACTGAAAATTTGGTTGACGCATCGTCTCTACAGACCCGAATTTTCAGCCTTAACAAGTCTGCGAACTGTGGAACCTGTAAAAAGTAAGCCTTCTTCTAGTAAGATTTCCACTGAATTCTAATGTGTTATTACGCACTGTGTCCACAATCAGCATAATCATCTCCAAAGTTAGACACGTTGCTGAGCAGGTCGTATCAATACATTCAATCAGATGTGGAGAAGAGTCCTTATTCTGAAGGAGAACTTAGCATAAATTAGCGAAACTTATTGTTAATCTTACATATAATCAACATATAATTCACAATTTTCACACCGAGTACATAATGCTAACCTACAGTCAGTCATATTCGATATGCACTTTTGATTTGATCAATTCTTTGATCGATTTTCTACTTTGTGCAAATAAGCTACATTTCTGATGAGCGTAATTAAAGCAATTTAAGCGATGATGGTTTTATTTGCCACACGTTGTGCGAACTTACCACATCTTATAGCTAATCTGAAACCACACATTGGGAAATTCCTATAACACTAAAATCTTTTTCTTTCTACTACTCTGAGAGATTTATTCCTTTTACTAAAGATTTCGTCGTTATTTATTGATTGTCTTCCTAAGGAATCGCAGTGATGAACTTTGCCTAAATCACATAGATTAACTTAACATAATGCATAAGAATTTGCGCTTTTGTAAACTGCATATGAAGTCTAATCGAACAGAGAATGTCATGAGGTCGACGTCTTTGGACTTGCTTTTATCCCGCCCCTGCTCATCATTACCATCCAAATATTCGTCTTTCCTTTCTTGTTCTACATTTTTCAACATACCTTATTATCCTCACCTTCTTTCTAATAATTGACAATCTGTCCAATGTATCTCAATTTTTTAAGTTTACAGTGTTTGCTTTATGACATGTGGTGGGACATTGTCGTACCAGAGAATTTGTCCCTTTTCATTGACGTAATGCCGATCGTAGAGTGTGCAGAATGCTGTCGATTGCTTGTTGGTTACTGCCAAATGTAATGATTACAGTATTTTAAAGGCATGATGTATAACTGTATCTGTGAAAAAATCACCATACTCTTTGATTTATGCAAATTTTGCTTCGGAATTTTTCGATGCTCAAACATTTTTCGTCCTTGAGGAGAAATGATCCCTGGTCGTTTTTTAGCCGAAGGTTACAATGCGGTTAAGAAACGGCTTTTTTTGTTATTGTAAAGAGTCTATGCAAAGCAGTCTTTATAGCGACTTTGCCTTTGTTATTCATTCCATCAATCTTTGGCATTACCAACCTGCCGAGTTTCTTTACGTTTCCAATTTAGTTCTAGAGTTCCAAAATTAATGGTTAGCAGAGCTCCTAAAAATGTCAATTTATCAGACCTAAATTTTCTGTTCCTGACTTGCTAAATAATCTTAGCACCGTCCTCCTGAAAATTATAGTTCACCCCTTGTATCATTTAACTTGATGTTCCAAAACTGTAACCTATAAATATACAAGTATGAAGTTGCTGGCTCAGAATTATCGCTGTGGTTTATGAATGTCATTTAATGAAGTTGGATAAGATTATCCCTAAAATCTCGAATACCAAGCTGCTCACATATTTTCGTCATAGGCTGTCGTCATTTTTTGCAGATTATACAGGGTGCAAAGCAACGTAGGGCCACGTCTGCTAACCATTTTCCATCCTCTTAAAAAAAACCTTGTAAAACTTATGTGGGATGTGGTTTGTCTGGGTGGGGTCGAACCAGTCGCTTGACCGTCTGGAACGTATTATTACTACTGGGCTATCCGCATAAGGGCAGAAATGTCACCTAGAATAAAGTTTTATAAGAAGACTCTGTAACCTATCAATAAACCAAGGCAGTGGTGATCTAAATGGAAAATTAGTAAAAGCCTTTATAGAAAAAAAAGCTTTACCATAATCTTGAAGCCTGTTCAGAAAATAGTGCTTTTACAAAAAAGTAATGCAGTCAGAGATTGCTTTTCAATACTTCGAGCAGGAACAATTTAACAGGGGGGTTGAAATAGTAAGGTCTTTTTTCACAAACACGCTACCTTTGTTTTCAATCCATTTCTATATTTTGCTTCGTTATCTGCTTGAACATCAACAACATGAAGTCCGAATTGTGACATTGAAAGTCCTTTCTTCTTCTAATCTAACAAGAAGCGTTTTATACACTTAAATAAAAAATCTGTGGGTAGCACACCGCACTGTAAAATTTAACGCTTCTATAAAGAAAAAAATTACCAAAACAGAGCTGTTTTTGTAAACTGAAAGATGGAGAAGGGAGGAACTTTCTGAGGTTATTTATTAGTCGGAAGTAACCGCTTTTAAACACGCCGCATAAATCACAAAAAGAATTCTCACATAATATACATAATTACAACTCAATAAATCATATTCGACGTAAAGCATGATGAAAAAAATACCGGCTGCCATTTGTCCACTAGTGTGTGTGTGATGCTGGTAACAGAACTTGAGCAATTAATCCATCGTCATTAAATGCGACGGTCAAAGTTGTGAACTCTAAATTACCGTGATCCCAAGTTTGAAGATTTCTGATTTGAACTTGTTATTTAGTAAAAAAAGAAATCACTTCGGAGAAGATTTCTGGAAATTGATGATATAACAAACTGCTACCGCCACTACGCCACTACTTTTCAGTAATGACGCTTTCAAATAGGAAGTCAAACTTTCGAAATGAAATTCGAAGCACAGTCTTACATTCGAATTAACAACCGCATTCAAACAAGAAGAGACCAAGGTATTTAAATGAATGGACTAGACTGACATTTAATCTGAAATGTGGTTCTGGCGATATGCCTCATAAGGTAGCAGACATTTAAGGCGCACTTTAAAACTGTAAAAAAGTTAAATTTGGCTTTCATTTATCATCATCATAGTCATGGATCATTTTTAATTAACTAAATCGAATCGCCTCTCATCTCATAAGGTTTTTTGGAGTAAAAGCTTGGAACCGACGTCGCATGACCTAACCTAATACCAGAAGAGTAGCCTTTATATGGAATTTCAATTTGAAAATGGCATTAAGACGACTGTCAAACACGAAAGTTGCAAGACCCACGTCTCGAAAAACTGCAAACACCCTTTTTTAGAGCAGTTAGCTAAGTATTTAAATGGAATTAAATTAAATTAAATTCAAAACGGCTGAAACAAACGATTATCAATTTACTTTCAATGAAAAACAAAACGTCCCACAATGTCTACTTAGAGATTTTTGCACCTTTGTTAGTAGAAAGTAGAAATTCAAGTATTATCGCACCTATCACATAGCCCAGTGCTCTATCATTTTCGATGCAGTTTTCTAGGTTTACTAATTTCGAAAATTATACGAAAAAAAATTTTATTCTCCTGAGAAGGGTAACCCGCACTGGATTAGAGGCACTGCTATAAAAGATGTTCGCCTCTAGCAAGTGTGGATTGAAAGAGGATTAACGGTGACTCTGCACTTGCCTTAAGATGCAGATGGATTCTAGAGATAGGTAGACTATCTGCTTCTTGCCGATTTGTATTTTGAAGAGAGCACAGAGATAATGATGTCGGTCATAATGACGGTGGTTAATGAAACAAGGTGCTTATTCAATCTCACCCTGGGTCCACTATGCTTCCCATCTCACGGCGCAGATTGGTACCAGACATCTTTTAGACTAGCAGCTTCTTGCAATCTAAAATAAAAAACTCGCCGATCCACGAACGCAGAAAATTGGCGCTGTGGTGAAGGTTTGGAGACGTTCTGGTAGGTTTTACGAGAATTGCAGCGAAAAGCAACTCGACCAGTATTCAACAGCGTTTATGAATGCGACGAAGTTTTCAGTGCAGCTGAACCCTTGGGCATAAATTCGAAAACCTTTGGTGATAATGGATGCGAGGAAACGAAGCGAATAGAAATGGGAGCTGCAAAATATTTGAATTTGGGTTATATCACGAGTAAGCGCACATATTAAAAATGAAAACCAATAGAGAGGTAAATAAATAAATGATTAAAAAGGTTACTATAAAGCTTTCTCTTGTTATATTGGAAATTATTAAGCAACATTGTTAGCGAGCACTACTTTGCTTAATGAGTTTTCTAGTGCTAATTATACATCTTAATAGTAAGCAATGTTTTCCTCTAGTCTAGTGCGATCCTGATTTGGCCAAAAGAAATATTTTTGAGAGCGTAGCATCGTTCACTGCTGCTGCAACCACTTTCAGAAAGTCTTTAATTAGATAATATAGACAGTTAGTGATGAAAATTGACAACATCTTCAATTAGTGTTCATTAGAGTTTGGGCTGTACTGTATTCGGCCTTGTCAACAACGTCTCTTAATAGAGTAAGCTCTGTGGAACTATGATATCGTAGCTTCTAATTGGCTGAAACAAAATCCTGGTGTATAGATTCAAAAAAGTGATTGAGAATTATACGAGACGATGTTATCCTTGCATGATAAAACCTCATCACCTGCATTGCCGTTATCGTCAAGTGACTCCAGCGGAAGCCAGTTGTGTCTCCATTTGTCCTGATCGCGTTCAAGAGTGGCGCAATGGATTCCGTTCGCTTTATGGACTCGCTTACGGTTCTTCTATGGTTTTCGTCAAGAACTCTTACCATCGGGCCAGTGGTCTTTCTGCTGTTCGCTTGACATCTCGAGGAATCATGTGGATGACGCCTCCTCTACACCAGTTGTCATTCATTCTCGTCAGGTGCCTGAACTATCCTATTTTTGAGATTTTGGATTATCTAATGGCGTCTCTAACCTTCGATCATTGGCAAAAGTCCGAGTTTCGTATTCCCTCTCTCAATTGCGTGATTTGCGTCACACCTAGCATCGCTCTTTCGACTGCGCGTTCAGTAACGCTGCTATCCTCATCCTCAACTCATCCTTCTTACGTAGTGACCAAGTTTCTAATGCGTAGGTTAAGGCAGAAAGAATCGTCGAGTCAAAAAGTTAGGTACGGAGTTGAGGGTTCTTCGTCTTCTTTACTACGTGCTCAATGATCTTAAGAGCTTCCCATGCCTCTCTCTTCCTCCTGCCCAGCTCTGGAGCTAGGTATGCATCATGTGGACGTCTCGACCTAGGTACACATAACTCGGAGATATTTGTTCTATTGAGCGAAAAGGCGGTCTAGAAACCAATCCGTTTTCTTCAATATCATTTTCATGAGATTTAGCCGGAAACCAATACTTCCACATGCTCTGCCAAAGTCGGCAAGCATTCGTTGCAAATGTGATGTTTGATGGTATAAGAACGATATCATCAGCAAAGCGAAAATGGTGTAGTTGCCCACCATCAAGTTTTACTTCTTCACTGTGCCATTCTAATTTTCGTATCACGTTTTCGACGTGGTTTGAAATAATTTTGGCGAAACTGCGTCACATTGTCGAAACTCCTTTTTTACGTTAATCCAGATATCGTTGTAAAATGCATATATAATAGTCGTAAAATTTTTATATAGCTCACAAAGAATCTTCATGTATTTAGTAGCGAAGCCGTGGTTCCCAGAGCTTTTATCACCGCTCCTGGCTCAACAGAGTCAAAAGCTTTCTTCAAGTCGATGGAAGTGACACATATAGCAATCTCTTGTACTCTCGTGATGTTTCAATGAATCTCATTATTGCGTTGATATGGTCTATCGTGAATCCTTTTCGAAACCCTGCTTGCTCACATGGCTGTACCTCGTCCGATGTTCTGTCAATTCTGTTGAGGAAAACTCGAGTGAAGAGTTTATAGACGACGGAGAGCAGGCAGATTGGGCGATAGTTGCCGGTGTCTTGGAGGTCTCCCTTTTTTGTACAACAACTCGGTTTTGCTGGTTTTCCATTGATTTGGAACCTTGCATTCTGATAGGTAGCATGTGAAGAGATGATCCAGTGTGTGATGAGAACTGGCGGGAGATTCTTCAAATGTTCAGGTCTTATGCTGTCTAAACAGGATGTTGTGCGGCTTCTCAGAGATGAGAGAGCACGTCGGATTTCGGAAGGGAGAACTGGTGGAACAAATATTCGTTCTCTTTAATTTCATATGTAGGAAGGACGACGTGGCTGTAGAGATCATAGTAGTTGTGGGTAGTTGTGGATGATTTTCTCCATTGCCCTTCTTGAAGCTGTAAGAATTCCATCTGGGCGTCGGAGTGCAATGATTCTGGTTTTATTTATTTCTATTTATTTTTATTCTTTTATTTTTTAATATCATTTATTTTATTTTTATACGTTGGCGCATTAACTCGAATATTTCTTAAGACAGACGTTTCTTAGTAACCTTGGTGCAGTCGGCGCTCAAAGCACTAGCGTGAAGATGTAGAATGAGCCGGTTGTATTCTTCATCGACGTTATCGGTAATCTTTTCATAGACTAACTAACGATTTGAATAAATCCCAATCACTAGTGGCTTTGGGAATTCGTTTTTTGAACATTGCAGCTTTCTCTGCTTTCCACGAAAAGATGAATTTTGAACAAAGTAGACGATGGTCTGAGCTGGTGTAGAACTTGAGCCATTAGTTCCCAGTTCCATGTAAACCAAAATAAAGTTTTCGAGATAAATCGCCACCCAGTTGTGATGGAGATGTGATGATTCAATTCTTTAAAGAGGATCAGAGAGCATAGGATACAGTCTTCCTCTTATTCAGTCAGGATATTCAGTCACTCTTCACTACCAGGTTGTATTTTATTATCTTATTATAGATATGATGTCATGGAAAAGAAGTTTATGAGAAAATTTTAGGGTGGGTTTGCGGAACGCAAGAAGTCTATGCTTCAGCAATCTACTGATGTTACTCTTGATGCCGACGTTGGAGTAGAACCATTCGCTGAAGATACGCAACCTGCTTAAGAAATATTGAGCGATGAGCGAAGCTAAAAAGAAGAGAAATACTCGGGACTATAGATGATTACTGTTTACACCTTCGACCTTGCGATCACTTGTCACCAATATGCCGTTGCATTGTTTTCGATAGGAGCTAATACCCCAAAGTTACTTCGTTTCATTGAAATGGTTTTGCGTTGGTTTTTATTTTTATAGCCTATGATTGTAACGCGTATTTATCAAATTAATTAAATGCAGCCAGATGTTCTAGAGTGCTTTCGGGTAGTTATAGAATTGTTATAATTATTGAACAACTAGATAATCGAACTCATGTTTTTGGTAACTTCTTTTAAGAGCAACAGTATTGCAGGAAATTCCACTCTACTGGTAACATATAGTGTTTCCACGTTGTTGCATTTTAAGCGTAGAAAATGACCCTTGTGTTATAAATCCAATGAGCCCTGTACGCATATATTGCATGTAGTAGGCCTTCAGTCACAGTAAAGAATGCATCTATCCCGATTTTATGCAACTGTGAAACAATACATTCCTTGAAAAAATTCATTTTTCAACAAAATTAAATAGGAACTGCAATATATAGGATATAGGATGCTTTGTCAGATATATTCAACTTAAACGACGTAGATCAGAACAACACGGATTTAACCAAATATTTGATTAATGCATGGTGTATAGAGAT
>NW_028293771.1:0-20000 GCF_964341445.2 Mesoplodon mirus | reverse complement strand
TGAAGCAATGTGATCCCAAGTTTTATGGAGGATTGTGATGATAATGGGAATGGAGTATTGGTGATAACAAGCTCATGGAGCATTGTGATGACAATGTCATGTAGCATTTTGCTGACAAAGGCATGGAGCATTGTGATGACAAGGGTCATGGAGCACTGTGATGAAAAGCATCACGGAGCATTGTGATTACGTGGGTCATGGAGCATTGGGATGACAAGGGCATGGATCATTGTGATGACAAGGGTCATGGAGCATTTGGATGACAAGAGTCCCGGATCATTTTGTTGTCAGGGGTCATGGAGCATTGTGATGACTGTGGTAATGGAGCATTGTGATGGCAGTGGTCATGGAGCACTGTGATGAGAAATTCAAAGAGAATTGAGCTGACAATGTTCATGGAGTATTGTGATGACAGGGGTCATGGAGCATTGTGATGACAAGGTCCTGGAGCATTGTGATGAGAACACCATGGAGCTTTGTGATGACAAGTCTCATGGAGCATTCTGATGAACATGGGCATGGGACCTTGTGATTACAGGTGTGTTGGAGCATTGTGATGACAATGGCATGGAGCATTTTGATGAGAAGGCCATGGAGCACTCTGATGACATGCCTCGTGGAGCTTTGTGATGACAAGGGCATGGAGCATTGTCATTACAGGGGTCTTGGAGCATTGTGAAGAAAATGGCATGGATCATTGTGAAGAAAAAGGCATGGAGCCTTGTCATGACAGGGTTCAAGGAGCATAGTGATGGCAAGTGTCATGGAGCATTGTGCTGACAAAGGCTTGGAGCATTGTGATGACAAGGGTCACAGAGCATTGTGATGAAAAGTTCATGGAGCATTGTGGTGACAAAGGTCAAATAGCCATGTGATGACGAGGGCATGGACCATTGTGATGACACATGTCATGAAGCATTGTGATGACAGGAGTCACGGAGCATTGTGATGACAGTCGTCATGGAGCATTTTGATGACAAGGGCATGGAGCATTGTGAGGATGGGACATGGAGCATTGGTCTTACACGTTTCATGGATCATTGTGATGACAGTGGGCATGGCGCATTGTGGTGACAAGGGCATGGAGCATTGTGAAGACAAGGTAATAGAGTTTTGTGAAGACAGGTGTCAGGGAGCATTGTGATGACATATGTCATGGTCCATTGTGATGACAATGGCATGTAGCATTGTGATGGAAAAGGCATGGAGCCTTTTCATGACAGGGTTCAAGGAGCATTCTGACATGTGTATTGAGTATTGTGATGACAATGGCATGGTGCATTGTGATGCCAAGTATCATGGAGGATTCTGATGACAAAGGTAATGGAGCAATGTGATGGCAAGGTCTTGGAGCATTGTGATGAGAAGACCATGGATAATTGTGATGATGAGCGTCATGGGGCGTTGTGATAACAAGTGTTTTGGAACATTGTGATCACAAGGTTTTGGAGCCTTGTGATGACAGAGACCATGGAGCATTTTGATTTCATTGTGATGACAATAGCATGAAGCATTATGATGATGGGCATGGTGCATTGTGATGAGAAGCGTCATGGAGCTTTGTGATGAAAAGGGCATGGAGCATTGCGTGAGTGTTCATGGAGCATTGTGATGACAATGGCATGGAGCATTGTGATGAGTGGACTCATGGAGCATTGCGATGACAGTGGTCATCGAGCATTGTGATGACAGGGGCATGGAGCAATTTGATGAAAAGTGTCATGGAACATTTTGACGACAGGGGTTATGGAACATTGCGATGTCAGGGGTCATGGAGCATTGTGATGAAAAGGGTCATGGAGCATTTTGATGATAGGTGTTATGGAACATTGTGATGTCATGGGTCATGGAGCATTGTGATGATAAGATCATGTAGCATTGTGATGACAGGGGTCATGGAACATTGTGATGACAGGGGTGAGGGTGTATTTTGATGATTAGTGATGGAACATTGTGATATCAGTGGTGAGATAGCATTTTGATGGGAAGTGCATGGAGCATTGTGAGGACAAGCTTTATGGAGCATTGTGATGACAATGTTGTGGAGCATTTTGATGACAAGCGCATGGTACATTGTGATGACATGGGTCATGGAGCATTTTGCTGACAAGCGCATGGAGCATTGTGATGACAAGGGTCATGGAGCATTGTGCTGACAAAGGCATGGCACATTGTGATGACAAGGTTCACAGAGAATTGTGATGAAAAATTCATGGAGCATTGTGGTGACAAAGGTAACAGAGCCTTCGGATGACGAGGGCATGGACCATTGTGATGACAAAGTTCATGAAGCATTGTGATGAGTGGACTCATGGAGCATTGCGATGACAGGGGTCATGGAGCATTGTGATGACAAGGGGAAGGAGCATTGTGTTGACATGGGCATGGAGCATTGTTGTGACAAGGTTCATGGATTATTGCAATGACATTGGGCATGGCGCATTTTGATGAGAAGGGCATGGAGCATTGTTATGACAAGGTCATGGATGATTGTGATGGCAAAGGTAATGGAGCATTGTGATGACAAGGGCCTGGAGCATTGTGATGAAATGGGTCAGGGAGCACTGTGATGACAAGGGCATGGAGGATTGCGATGAATAGGTCCATTGAGAATTTTGATGACAAGTTCATGAAGCATTGTGATGACACACGCATGGAGCTTTCTATGACAGGGTCATGGAGCATTGCGATGACAAGTGCATGGAGAATTGTGATGACAAGAGCATGTAACATTTTGTTGAGAAGTGTCATGTAGCATTGTGATGACAGGGACGTGGAGAATTGTGATGCAAAGGGACATGGTGCATTGTGATGACCAGGGTATGGAGCATAGTGATGGCAAGGCCGTGGAGCACTGTGATGAGAAGACCCCGGATAATTATGATGATGAGCGTCATGGAGCACTGTAATGACAAGGGGCATGGAGCATTGTGATGACAGGTGTCATGGAGCATTGTCATGACAGGGGTCATGGAGCATTTTGATGACAAGGGCATGGAGCATTGTGAGGATGGGACATGGAGCATTAGTCTTACACGTTTCATGGATCATTGTGATGACAGTGGGCATGGCGCATTGTGGTGACAAGGGCATGGAGCATTGTGAAGACAAGGTAATAGAGTTTTGTGAAGACAGGTGTCAGGGAGCATTGTGATGACATATGTCATGGTCCATTGTGATGACAATGGCATGTAGCATTGTGATGGAAAAGGCATGGAGCCTTTTCATGACAGGGTTCAAGGAGCATTCTGACATGTGTATTGAGTATTGTGATGACAATGGCATGGTGCATTGTGATGCCAAGTATCATGGAGGATTCTGATGACAAAGGTAATGGAGCAATGTGATGGCAAGGTCTTGGAGCATTGTGATGAGAAGACCATGGATAATTGTGATGATGAGCGTCATGGGGCGTTGTGATAACAAGTGTTTTGGAACATTGTGATCACAAGGTTTTGGAGCCTTGTGATGACAGAGACCATGGAGCATTTTGATTTCATTGTGATGACAATAGCATGAAGCATTATGATGATGGGCATGGTGCATTGTGATGAGAAGCGTCATGGAGCTTTGTGATGAATAGGGCATGGAGCATTGCGTGAGTGTTCATGGAGCATTGTGATGACAATGGCATGGAGCATTGTGATGAGTGGACTCATGGAGCATTGCGATGACAGTGGTCATCGAGCATTGTGATGACAGGGGCATGGAGCAATTTGATGAAAAGTGTCATGGAACATTTTGACGACAGGGGTTATGGAACATTGCGATGTCAGGGGTCATGGAGCATTGTGATGAAAAGGGTCATGGAGCATTTTGATGATAGGTGTTATGGAACATTGTGATGTCATGGGTCATGGAGCATTGTGATGATAAGATCATGTAGCATTGTGATGACAGGGGTCATGGAACATTGTGATGACAGGGGTGAGGGTGTATTTTGATGATTAGTGATGGAACATTGTGATATCAGTGGTGAGATAGCATTTTGATGGGAAGTGCATGGAGCATTGTGAGGACAAGCTTTATGGAGCATTGTGATGACAATGTTGTGGAGCATTTTGATGACAAGCGCATGGTACATTGTGATGACATGGGTCATGGAGCATTTTGCTGACAAGCGCATGGAGCATTGTGATGACAAGGGTCATGGAGCATTGTGCTGACAAAGGCATGGCACATTGTGATGACAAGGTTCACAGAGAATTGTGATGAAAAATTCATGGAGCATTGTGGTGACAAAGGTAACAGAGCCTTCGGATGACGAGGGCATGGACCATTGTGATGACAAAGTTCATGAAGCATTGTGATGAGTGGACTCATGGAGCATTGCGATGACAGGGGTCATGGAGCATTGTGATGACAAGGGGAAGGAGCATTGTGTTGACATGGGCATGGAGCATTGTTGTGACAAGGTTCATGGATTATTGCAATGACATTGGGCATGGCGCATTTTGATGAGAAGGGCATGGAGCATTGTTATGACAAGGTCATGGATGATTGTGATGGCAAAGGTAATGGAGCATTGTGATGACAAGGGCCTGGAGCATTGTGATGAAATGGGTCAGGGAGCACTGTGATGACAAGGGCATGGAGGATTGCGATGAATAGGTCCATTGAGAATTTTGATGACAAGTTCATGAAGCATTGTGATGACACACGCATGGAGCTTTCTATGACAGGGTCATGGAGCATTGCGATGACAAGTGCATGGAGAATTGTGATGACAAGAGCATGTAACATTTTGTTGAGAAGTGTCATGGAGCATTGTGATGACAGGGACGTGGAGAATTGTGATGCAAAGGGACATGGTGCATTGTGATGACCAGGGCATGGACCATAGTGATGGCAAGGCCGTGGAGCACTGTGATGAGAAGACCCCGGATAATTATGATGATGAGCGTCATGGAGCACTGTAATGACAAGGGGCATGGAGCATTGTGATGACAGGTGTCATGGAGCATTGTCATGACAGGGGTCATGGAGCATTTTGATGACAAGGGCATGGAGCATTGTGAGGATGGGACATGGAGCATTGGTCTTACACGTTTCATGGATCATTGTGATGACAGTGGGCATGGCGCATTGTGGTGACAAGGGCATGGAGCATTGTGAAGACAAGGTAATAGAGTTTTGTGAAGACAGGTGTCAGGGAGCATTGTGATGACATATGTCATGGTCCATTGTGATGACAATGGCATGTAGCATTGTGATGGAAAAGGCATGGAGCCTTTTCATGACAGGGTTCAAGGAGCATTCTGACATGTGTATTGAGTATTGTGATGACAATGGCATGGTGCATTGTGATGCCAAGTATCATGGAGGATTCTGATGACAAAGGTAATGGAGCAATGTGATGGCAAGGTCTTGGAGCATTGTGATGAGAAGACCATGGATAATTGTGATGATGAGCGTCATGGGGCGTTGTGATAACAAGTGTTTTGGAACATTGTGATCACAAGGTTTTGGAGCCTTGTGATGACAGAGACCATGGAGCATTTTGATTTCATTGTGATGACAATAGCATGAAGCATTATGATGATGGGCATGGTGCATTGTGATGAGAAGCGTCATGGAGCTTTGTGATGAAAAGGGCATGGAGCATTGCGTGAGTGTTCATGGAGCATTGTGATGACAATGGCATGGAGCATTGTGATGAGTGGACTCATGGAGCATTGCGATGACAGTGGTCATCGAGCATTGTGATGACAGGGGCATGGAGCAATTTGATGAAAAGTGTCATGGAACATTTTGACGACAGGGGTTATGGAACATTGCGATGTCAGGGGTCATGGAGCATTGTGATGAAAAGGGTCATGGAGCATTTTGATGATAGGTGTTATGGAACATTGTGATGTCATGGGTCATGGAGCATTGTGATGATAAGATCATGTAGCATTGTGATGACAGGGGTCATGGAACATTGTGATGACAGGGGTGAGGGTGTATTTTGATGACTAGTGATGGAACATTGTGATATCAGTGGTGAGATAGCATTTTGATGGGAAGTGCATGGAGCATTGTGAGGACAAGCTTTATGGAGCATTGTGATGACAATGTTGTGGAGCATTTTGATGACAAGCGCATGGTACATTGTGATGACATGGGTCATGGAGCATTTTGCTGACAAGCGCATGGAGCATTGTGATGACAAGGGTCATGGAGCATTGTGCTGACAAAGGCATGGCACATTGTGATGACAAGGTTCACAGAGAATTGTGATGAAAAATTCATGGAGCATTGTGGTGACAAAGGTAACAGAGCCTTCGGATGACGAGGGCATGGACCATTGTGATGACAAAGTTCATGAAGCATTGTGATGAGTGGACTCATGGAGCATTGCGATGACAGGGGTCATGGAGCATTGTGATGACAAGGGGAAGGAGCATTGTGTTGACATGGGCATGGAGCATTGTTGTGACAAGGTTCATGGATTATTGCAATGACATTGGGCATGGCGCATTTTGATGAGAAGGGCATGGAGCATTGTTATGACAAGGTCATGGATGATTGTGATGGCAAAGGTAATGGAGCATTGTGATGACAAGGGCCTGGAGCATTGTGATGAAATGGGTCAGGGAGCACTGTGATGACAAGGGCATGGAGGATTGCGATGAATAGGTCCATTGAGAATTTTGATGACAAGTTCATGAAGCATTGTGATGACACACGCATGGAGCTTTCTATGACAGGGTCATGGAGCATTGCGATGACAAGTGCATGGAGAATTGTGATGACAAGAGCATGTAACATTTTGTTGAGAAGTGTCATGGAGCATTGTGATGACAGGGACGTGGAGAATTGTGATGCAAAGGGACATGGTGCATTGTGATGACCAGGGTATGGAGCATAGTGATGGCAAGGCCGTGGAGCACTGTGATGAGAAGACCCCGGATAATTATGATGATGAGCGTCATGGAGCACTGTAATGACAAGGGGCATGGAGCATTGTGATGACAGGTGTCATGGAGCATTGTCATGACAGGGGTCATGGAGCATTGTGATGACAAGTGTCATGGAACATTCTGATGACAAGCTTGTGGAGCATTGTGATGACAATGGCATGGAGCATTGTGATGAAAAAGGCATGGAGCCTTTTCATGACAGTGTTTAAGGAGCATTCTGATGACAAGTGTCAGAGGGCATTGTGATGACAATGTATTGAGCATTGTGATGACAAAGGTCATGGAGCATTGTGATGACAAGATCATGGATTATTGTGATGATAGGCATCATGGAGCATTGTGATGACAAGTGTTATGGAACATTGTGATCACAGGGTTTGGAGCATTGTGATGACAGAGTTCATGGATCATTTTGATTTCATGGAGAATGGAGCATTGTGATGACAAGGGCATGAAGCAAAGTGATCCCAAGGTTCTTGGAGGATTGTGATGACAATGGGAATGGAGTATTGGTGATAACAAGCTCATGGAGCATTCTGATGACCAGCTCGTGGAGATTTGTGATGACAATGGCATGGAGCATTGTGGTGAAAAGGGCAAGGAGCATTGTGATGGAAAAGACAAGGAGCCGTTTCATGACAGGATTCAAGGAGCATTCTGACGACAAGTATCAGGGAGCATTGTGATGACATGTGTATTGAGTATTGTGATGAAAAAGGTCATGGAGCATTGTGATGACAAGGGCATGGATTATTGTGATGACAGGCATCATGGAGCGTTGTGATGACAAGTGTTATGGAACATTGTGATCACAAGGGTTTGGTGCATTGTGATGACAGAGGTCATGGATCATTTTGAATTCAAGGAGCATGGAGCACTGTGATGACAAGGGTATGAAGCAATGTGATCCCAAGGTTCATGGAGGATTGTGATGACAATGGGAATGGAATATTGGTGATAACAAGCTTATGGAGCATTGTGATGACAAGATCATGTTGCTTTTTGCTGACAAAGGCATGTTGCATTGTGATGACAAGTGTCATGGAGCACGGTAATGAAAAGTATCACGGAGCATTGTGATTACAGGGGTCATGGAGCATTGGGATGACAAGGGCATGGATCATTGTGATGACAATTGTCATGGAGCATTTTGATGACAAGAGTCCCGGATCATTCTGTTGTCAGGGTCATGGAGCATTGTGATGACTGTGGTCATGGATCACTGTGATTACAGTGGTCATTGAGCATTGTGATGAGAAGGTCAAAGAGAATTGGGCTGGAAATGTTCATCGAGTATTGTGATACATGGGTCATGGAACATTGTGATGACAAGGGAATGGAGTATGGTGATGACAAAGTCCTGGAGCATTGTGATGAGAACACCATGGAGCTTTGTGATGACAAGTCTCATGGAGCATTCTGATGAAAATGGGCATGGAACATTGTGATTACAGGTGTCTTGGAGCATTGTGATGACAAGGGCATGGAGCATTGTGATGAGAAGGCCATGGAGCACTCTGATGACTTGCCTCATGGAGCTTTGTGATGACCAGGGCATGGAGTATTGTCATTACAGGGGTCTTGGAGCATTGTGAAGAAAATGGCATGGATCATTGTGATGAAAAAGGCATGGAGCCTTGTCATGACATGGTTCAAAGAGGATACTGCTGGCAAGTGTCATGGAGCATTGTGCTGACAAAGGCTTGGAGCATTGTGATGACAAGTGTCACAGAGCATTGTGATGAAAAGATCATGGAGCATTGTGGTGACACAGGTCACATAGCCATGTGATGACGAGGGCATGGAACATTGTGATAGAAATGTCATTAAGCTTTGTGATGACTGGAGTCACAGAGCATTGTGATGACTGGCGTCATGGAGCATTGTGATGAATGGGCATGGAGCATTGTGATGACAGGGCATGGAGCATTGGTCTTCCACGTTTCATGGATTATTGTGATGAGAGTGGGCCTGGCGCATTGTGATGACTAGGGCATGGAGCATTGTGATGACAAGGTCATAGAGTATTGTGAAGACAGGTGTCAGGGAGCATTGTGATGACATATGTCATGGTCCATTGTGATGACAATGGCATGGAGCATTGTGATGCCAAGTGTCATGGAGGAATGTGATGACAAAGTTCATGGAGCATTGTGATGACAAGGGTCATGGAGCCTTGTGATGACAAGGGCATCGGGCATTCTGATGAGAAGGCCATGGAGCATTCTGATGACATGCGTCATGGAGCTTTGTGTGACAGGGGCATGGAACATTGTGATGACAAAGTTGTGGAGGAATGTGATGACAAGTGCATGGCGCATTGTGATGATATGGGTCATGGAGCATGGTGCTGACAAGCGCATGGAGCATTGTGATGACAAGGGTTATGGAGCATTGTGATGAAATGTTCTTGGAGAATTGTGGTGTAAATGGTCACAGAGCATTGTGATGACGAGGGCATGGACCATTGTGATTGAAAAGGTCATGAAGCATTGTGATGACTGGACTCACAGAGCATTGTGATGACAGGTGTCATGGAGCATTGTGATGACAAGGGCATGGAGAATTGTGATGACAGTGTCTTGGAGCAATTGTCTGACATGTTTCATGCATTATTGTGAAGATATTGGGCACGGCGCATTGTGATGACAAGTGAATGGAGCATTGTGATGACAAGGTCATGGAGTATTGTGAAGACAGGTTTCAGGGAGCATTGTGATGATATATAACATGGTCCATTGTGATGAAAAGGGCATGGAGCATTGTGATGCAAAGTATCATGGAGGATTGTGATGACAAAAGTTATGGAGCAATGTGATGATAAGGGCTTGGAGCATTGTGATGACAAGGGTCATGGAGCATTGTTAAGATAAGGGCATGGAGTATGGTGATGACAAGAGCCATTGAGAAGTTTGATGACAAGTCGTGAAGCCTTGTGATGACAAGCTCATGGAACTTTCTATGACAGGGGTCAAGGAGCATTGCGATGACAAGTGCATGGAGAATTGTGATGACAAGAGCATGTAACATTGTGATGAGAAGTGTCATGTAGCATTGTGATGACAAGGACGAGGAGAATTGTGATGACAAGGGTCATGGAGCATTGTGATAACCAGGTCATGGAGCATTGTGATGGCAAGACCGTGGAGCATTGTGATGAGAAGACCATAGATAATTGTGACGACGAGCATCATGGAGCACGGTAATGACAAGGGGCATGGAGCATTGTGACGAGAGGTGTCATGGAGCATTGTGATGACAAGTGCCATAGAGAATTTTGATGACAAGGTCATGTAACATTGTGATGACAAGTGCATGGTGCTTGCCATGACAGGGGTCATGGAGAATTGCGATGACAATTTCATGGAGAATTGTGATGACAAGAGCATGTAACATTGTGATAAGAAGAGTCATGGAGCATTGTGATGACAAGGACGTGGAGAATTGTGAGGACAAGGGACATGGAGCATTGTGATGACCAGGGCATGGAGCATTTTGATGGAAAGACCGTGGAGCATTGTGATGAGAAGGCCATGGATAATTGTGTTGACGAGCATTATGGAGCGCTGTAATAACAAGGGGCATGGATCATTGTGATTACATGGGTCTTGGAGCATTGTGATGACAAGTGTCATGGAGCCTTGTGATGACAAGGGCATGGGGCATTCTGATGAGAAGGCCATGGAGCATTCTGATGACATGCGTCATGGAGCTTTGTGTGACAGGGGCATGGAGCACTGTGATGACAAGGTTGTGGAGGAATGTGATGACAAGTGCATGGCGCATTGTGATGATATGGTTCATGGAGCATGGTGCTGACAAGCACATGGAGCATTGTGATGACAAGGGTTATGGAGCATTGTGATGAAAAGTTCTTGGAGAATTGTGGTGTAAATGGTTACAGAGCCTTGTGATGACGAGGGCATGGACCATTGTGATTGAAAAGGTCATGAAGCATTGTGATGACTGGAGTCACAGAGCATTGTGATGACAGGGGTCATGGAGCATTGTGATGACAAAGGCATGGAGAATTGTGATGACAGCGTCTTGGAGCAATTGTCTGACAAGTTTCATGTATTACTGTGAAGACAGTGGGCACGGCGCATTGTGATGACAAGTGAATGGAGCATTGTGATGACAAGGTCATGGAGTATTGTGAAGACAGGTTTCAGGGAGCATTGTGATGACATATAACATGGTCCATTGTGATGAAAAGGGCATGGAGCATTGTGATGCCACGTATCATGGAGGATTGTGATGACAAAGGTTATGGAGCAATGTGATGATAAGGGCTTGGAGCATTGTGATGACAAGGGAATGGAGTATGGTGATGACAAGGTCCTAGAGCATTGTGATGAGGACACCATGGAGCTTTGTGATGACAAGTCTCATGGAGCATTCTGATGAACAGGGGCATGGGGCATTGTGATGAGAATGCCATGGAGCACTCTGATGACATGCCTCGTGGAGCATTGTGATGACAAGGGCATGGAGCATTGTCATTACAGGGGTCTTGGAACATTGTGAATAAAATGGCATGGATCATTGTGATGAAAAAGGCATGGAGCCTTGTCATGACAGGGTTCAAGGAGCATAGTGATGGCAAGTGTCATGGAGCATTGTGCTGACAAAGGCTTGGAGCATTGTGATGACAAGGGTCACAGAGCATTGTGATGAAAAGTTCACGTAGCATTGTGATGACAGTCGTCATGGAGCATTGTGATGACAAGGGCATGGAGCATTGTGATGATAGGCGCATGTAGCATTGGACTTACACGTTTCGTGGATTATTATGATGACAGTGGGCATGGCGCATTGTGATGATAAGGGCATAGAGCATTGTGAAGACAAGGTAATACAGTTTGGTGAAGACAGGTGTCAGGGAGCATTGTGATGACATATGTCATGGTCCATTGTGATGACAATGGCATGGAGCATTGTTATGAAAAAGGCATGGAGCCTTTTCATGACAGGGTTCAAGGAGCATTCTGACATGTGTATTGAGTATTGTGATGACAATGGCATGGTGCATTGTGATGCCAAGTATCATGGAGGATTCTGATGACAAAGGTAATGAAGCAATGTGATGACCATGTCTTGGAGCATTGTGTTGAGAAGACCATGGATAATTGTGATGATGAGCGTCATGGGGCGTTGTGATAACAAGTGTTTTGGAACATTGTGATCACAAGGTTTTGGAGCCTTGTGATGACAGAGGCCATGGAGCATATTGATTTCATTGTGATGACAATAGCATTAAGCATTATGATTGTGGGCATGGTGCATTTTGATGACAGTGTTCATGGAGCATTGAGATGCAAAGGGTCATGGAGCCTTGTGATTACAGGGGTCTTGGGGCATTGTGATGACAAAGGCATGGAGCATTGTGTTGAGAAGGCCTTGGAGCATTCTGATGACATACGTCATGGAGCTTTGTGATGAAAACGGCATGGAGCATTGTGATGACAAAGGTCATGGAGCCTTGTGATGACAAGGCCTTGGAACACTGTGATGGAAGGGGTCATGGAGCATTGTTATGACAGGGGTAATGGAGCATTGTGAGGACAAGTGCATGGAGCATTGGTCTGAAATGTTTCATGGATTATTGGGATGAGAGTGGGAATGGAGCATTGTGGTGACAAGGGCACGGAACACTGTGATACATGGGTCATGGTGGATTGTAATGACAAGGGCATGGAGCATTGTGATGAGAAGGGCATAGAGCATTGTGATGAGAAGCGTCATGGAGCTTTGTGATGAAAAGGGCATGGAGCATTGCGTGAGTGTTCATGGAGCATTGTGATGACAAGTGTCATGGAGCATTGTGATGAAAAGGGTCAGGGAGCACTGTGATGACAAGGGCATGGAGCATTGCGATGAAAAGGTCCATTGAGAATTTTGATGACAAGTTCGTGAAGCATTGTGATGACACGCGCAAGGAGCTTTCTATGACAGGATCATGGAGCATTGCGATGACAAGTGCATGGAGAATTGTGATGACAAGAGTAGGTAACATTTTGATGAGAAGTGTCATGTAGCATTGTGATGACAGGGACCTGGAGAATTGTGATGCAAAGGGACATAGTGCATTGTGATGACCAGGGCATGGACCATAGTGATGGCAAGACCGTGGAGCACTGTGGTGAGAAGACCCTGGATAATTGTGATGACGAGCGTCATGGAGCACTGTAATGACAAGGGGCATGGAGCATTGTGATGACAGGTGTCATGGAGCATTGTCATGACAGGGGTCATGGAGCATTGTGATGACAAGTGTCATGGAACATTCTGATGACAAGCTTGTAGAGTACTGTGATGACAATGGCATGGATCATTGTGATGAAAAAGGCATGGAGCCTTTTCATGAGAGTGTTCAAGGGGCATTCTGACGACAAGTGTCAGAGAGCATTGTGATGACAATGTATTGAGCATTGTGATGACAAAGGACATGGAGCATTGTAATGACAAGGTCATGGATTATTTTGATGATAGGCATCATAGAGCATAGTGATGACAAATGTTATGGAACATTGTGATCACAGGGTTTGGAGCATTGTGATGACAGAGGTCATGGATCATTTTGATTTCATGGAGAATGGAGCATTGTGATGACAAGGGCATGAAGCAAAGTGATCCCAATGTTCTTCGAGGATTGTGATGACAATGGGAATGGATTATTGGTGATAACAAGCTCATGGAACATTCTGATGACAAGCTCGTGGAGAGTTGTGATGACAATGGCATGGAGAATTGTGGTGAAAAGGGCAAGGAGCATTGTGATGAAAAAGGCAAGGAGCCTTTTCTTGACAGGATTCAAGGAGCATTCTGACGACAAGTATCAGGGAGCATTGTGATGACATGTGTATTGAGTATTGTGATGAAAAAGGTCATGGAGCATTGTGATGACAATGGCATGGATTATTGTGATGACAGGCATCATGGAGCGTTGTGATGACAAGTGTTATGGAACATTGTGATTACAAGGGTTTGGAGCATTGTGATGACAGAGGTCATGGATCATTTTGATTTCAAGGAGCATGGAGCACTGTGATGAAAAGGGCATGAAGCAATGTGATCCCAAGTTTCATGGCGGATTGTGATGACAATGGGAATGGAGTATTGGTGATAACAAGCTCATGGAGCATTGTGATGACAGGGGTCATGGAGCATTGTGATGACAAGGGAATGGAGTATGGTGATGACAAGTTCCTGGAGCATTGTGTTGAGAACACCATGGAGCTTTGTGATGACAAGTCTCATGGAGCATTCTGATGAACTGGGGCATGGGACCTTGTGATTACAGGTGTGTTGGAGCATTGTGATGACAAGAGCATGGAGCATTGTGATGAGAAGGCCATGGAGCACTCTGATGACATGCCTCGTGGAGCTTTGTGATGACAAGGGCATGGAGCATTGTCATTACAGTGGTCTTGGAGCATTGTGAAGAAAATGGCATGGATCATTGTGATGAAAAAGGCATGGAGCCTTGTCCTGAAAGGGTTCAAGGAGGATACTGCTGGCAAGTGTCATGGAGCATTGTGCTGACAAAGGCTTGGAGCATTGTGATGACAAGGGTCACAGAGCATTGTGATGAAAAGTTCATAGAGCATTGTGGTGACAAAGGTCAAATAGCCATGAGATGACGAGGGCATGGACCATTGTGATGACAAATGTCATGAAGCATTGTGATGACAGGTGTTACGGAGCATTGTGATGACAGTCGTCATGGAGCATTGTGATGACAATGGCATGGTGCATTGTGATGATAGGGGCATGGAGCATTGGTCTTACATGTTTCATGGATTATTGTGATGACAGTGGGCATGGCGCATTGTGATGACAAGGGCACGGAGCATTGTGAAGACAAGGTAATAGAGTTTTGTGAAGACAGGTGTCAGGGAGCATTGTGATGACATATGTCATGGTCCATTGTGATGACAATGGCATGGAGCATTGTGATTAAAAAGGCACGGAGCCTTTTCATGACAGGGTTCAAGGAGCATTCTGACACGTGTATTGAGTATTGTGATGACAATGGCATGGTGCATTGTGATGCCAAGTATCATGGAGGATTCTGATGACAAAGTTAATGGAGCAATGTGATGACAAGGTCTTGGAGCATTGTGATGAGAAGACCATGGATAATTGTGATGATGAGCGTCATGGGGCGTTGTGATAACAAGTGTTTTGGAACATTGTGATCACAGGGTTTTGGAGCCTTCTGTTGACAGAGGCCATGGAGCATTTAGATTTCATTGTGATGACAATAGCATGAAGCATTATGATGATGGGCATGGTGCATTGTGATGACAGGGTTCATGGAGCATTGAGATGAAAAGGGGCATGGAGCCTTGTGATTACAGGGGTCTTGTGGCATTGTGATGACAAGGGCATGGAGCATTGTGTTGAGAAGGCCTTGGAGCATTCTGATGACATGCGTCATGGAGCTTTGTGATGAAAACGGCATGGAGCATTGTGATGACAAGGGTCATGGAGCCTTGTGATGATAAGGCCTTGGAACACTGTGATGGCAGGGGTCATGGAGCATTGTTATGACAGGGGTAATGGAGCATTGTGAGGACAAGTGCATGGAGCATTAGTCTGAAAAGTTTCATGGATTATTGAGATGAGCGTGGGAATGGAGCATTGTGGTGACAAGGGCACGGAACACTGTGATACATGGGTCATGGTGGATTGTAATGACAAGGGCATGGAGCATTGTGATGAGAAGGGCATCGAGCATTGTGATGAGAAGCGTCATGGAGCTTTGTGATGAAAAGGGCATGGAGCATTGCTTGAGTGTTCATGGAGCATTGTGATGAAAATGGCATGGAGCATTGTGATGAGTGGACTCATGGAGCATTGAGATGACAGGGGTCATGGAGCATTGTGATGCCAAGGGCAAGGAACATTGTGATGACAGGGGCATGGAGCAATTTGTTGAAAAGTGTCATGGAACATTTTGATGACAGGGGTTATGGAACATTGTGATGTCAGGGGTCATGGAGCATTGTGATGAAAAGGGTCATGGAGCATGTTGATGATAGGTGTTATGGAACATTGTGATGTCAGGGGTCATGGAGCATTGTGATGATAAGGTCATGTAGCATTGTGATGACAGGGGTCATGGAACATTGTGATGACAGGGGTGAGGGAGTATTGTGATGACTAGTGATGGAACATTGTGATATCAGTGGTGAGATAGCATTTTGATGGGAAGTGCATGGAGCATTGTGAGGACAAGCTTTATGGAGCATTGTGATGAAAATGTTGTGGAGCATTTTGATGCCAAGCGCATGGTACATTGTGATGACATGGGTCATAGAGCATTTTGCTGACTAGCGCATGGAGCATTGTGATGACAAGGGTCATGGAGCATTGTGCTGACAAAGGCATGTTGCATTGTGATGACAAAGGTCACAGAGAATTGTGATGAAAATTTCATGGAGCATTGTGGTGGCAATGGTAACAGAGCCTTGTGATGACGAGTGCATGGACCATTGTGATGACAAAGTTCATGAAGTATTGTGATGAGTGGAATCATGGAGCATTGCGATGACAGGGGTCATGGAGCTTTGTGATGACAAGGGCAAGGAGCATTTTGTTGACATGGGCATGGAGCATTGGTGTGACAAGTTTCATGGATTATTGCAATGACATTGGGCAAGGCGCATTTTGATGACAAGGGCATGGAGCATTGTTATGACAAGTCATGGATGATTGTGATGGCAAAGGTAATGGAGCATTGTGATGACAAGGGCCTGGAGCATTGTGATGAAAAGGGTCAGGGAGCATTGTGATGACAAGGGCATGGAGCATTGTGATGAAAAGTTCCATTGAGAATTTTGATGACAAGTTCGTGAAGCATTGTGATGACACGTATATGGAGCTTTCTATGACAGGGTCATGGAGCATTGCGATGACAAGTGCATGGAGAATTGTGATGACAAGAGCATGTAACATTTTGATGAGCAGTGTCATGGAGCATTGTGATCACAGGGACGTGGAGAATTGTGATGCAAAGGGACATGGTGCATTGTGATGACCAGTGCATGGAGCATAGTGATGGCAAGACCGTGGAGCACTGTGATGAGAAGACCCCGGATAATTGTGATGATGAGCGTCATGGAGCACTGTAATGACAAGGGGCATGGAGCATTGTGATGACAGGTGTCATGGAACATTCTGATGACAAGCTTGTGGAGCACTGTGATGACAATGGCATGGAGCATTGTGGTTAAAAGGGCAAGGAGCATTGTGATGAAAAAGGCAAGGAGCCTTTTCATGACAGGATTCAAAGAGCATTCTGACGACAAGTATCAGGGAGCATTGTGATGACAAGTGTATTGAGCATTGTGATGACAAAGGTCATGGAGCATTGTGATGACAATGGCATGGAGTATTGTGATGACAGGCATCATGGAGCGTTGTTATGACAAGTGTTATGGAACATTGTGATAACAAGGGTTTGAGGCATTGTGATGACAGAGGTCATGGAACATTTTGATTTCAAGGAGCATGGAGCATTGTGATGACACGGACATGAAGCAATGTGATACCAAAGTTCATGGAGGATTGTGATGATAATGGTAAGGGAGTATTGTGATGACAAGAACATAGAGCATTGTGATGACAATGTCATGTAGAATTTTGCTGACAAAGGCATGGAGCATTGTCATGACAAAGGTCATGGAGCTTTGTGATGAAACGCATCACGGAGCATTGTGATTACATTGGTCATGGAGCATTGGGATGACAAGGGCATGGATCATTGTGATGACAATTGTCATGGAGCATTTTGATGACAAGAGTCCCGGATCATTTTGTTGTCAGGGGTCATCGAGCATTGTGATGGCAAGGTTGTGGTGTAATGTGATGACAATTGCATGGTGCATTGTGATGATATGGGTCATGGAGCATGGTGCTGACAAGCACATGGAGCATTGTGATGACAAGGCTTATGGAGCATTGTGATGAAAAGTTCTTGGAGAATTGTGGTGAAAATGGTCACAGAGCCTTGTGATGACGGGGGCATGGACCATTGTGATTGAAAAGGTCATGAAGCATTGTGATGACTGGAGTCACAGAGCATTGTGATGACAGGGGTCATGGAGCATTGTGATGACAAAGGCATGGAGAATTGTGATGACAGCGTCTTGGAGCAATTGTCTGACAAGTTTCATGTATTACTGTGAAGACAGTGGGCACGGCGCATTGTGATGACAAGTGAATGGAGCATTGTGATGACAAGGTCATGGAGTATTGTGAAGACAGGTTTCAGGGAGCATTGTGATGACATATAACATGGTCCATTGTGATGAAAAGGGCATGCAGCATTGTGATGCCAAGTATCATGGAGGATTGTGATGACAAAGGTTATGGAGCAATGTGATGATAAGGGCTTGGAGCATTGTGATGACAAGGGTCATGGAGCATTTTAAAGACAAGGGCATGGAGTATGGTGATGACAAGCGCCATTGAGAATTTTGATGACAAGTCGTGAAGCATTGTGATGACAAGCTCATGGAACTTTCTATGACAGGGGTCAAGGAGCATTGCGATGACAAGTGCATGGAGAATTGTGATGACAAGAGCATGTAACATTGTGATGAGAAGTGTCATGTAGCATTGTGATGACAAGGACGAGGAGAATTGTGATGACAAGGGTCATGGAGCATTGTGATAACCAGGTCATGGAGCATTGTGATGGCAAGACCGTGGAGCATTGTGATGAGAAGACCATAGATAATTGTGATGACGAGCGTCATGGAGCACTGTAATGACAAGGGGCATGGAGCATTGTGATGACAAGCTTGTGGAGTATTGTGATGACAATGGCATGGAGCATTGTGATGAAAAAGGCATGGAGCCTTTTCATGACAGGTTTCAAGGAGCATTCTGACATGTGTATTGATTATTGTGATGACAATGGCATGGTGCATTGTGATGAGAAGGCCATGGAGCATTCTGATGACATGCGTCATGGAGCTTTGTGTGACAGAGGCATGGAGCATTGTGATGACAAAGTTGTGGAGGGATGTGATGACAAGTGCATGGCGCATTGTGATGATATGGGTCATGGAGCATGGTGCTGACAAGCGCATGGAGCATTGTGATGACAAGGGTTATGGAGCATTGAGATGAAAAGTTCTTGGAGAATTGTGGTGAAAATGGTCACAGAGCCTTGAGATGACGAGGGTGTGGACCATTGTGACTGAATAAGTCATGAAGCATTGTGATGACTGGAGTCACAGAGCATTGTGATGACAGGGGTCATGGAGCATTGTGATGACAAAGGCATGGAGAATTGTGATGACAGCGTCTTGGAGCAATTGTCTGACAAGTTTCATGTATTACTGTGAAGACAGTGGGCACGGCGCATTGTGATGACAAGTGAATGGAGCATTGTGATGACAAGGTCATGGAGTATTGTGAAGACAGGTTTCAGGGAGCATTGTGATGACATATAACATGGTCCATTGTGATGAAAAGGGCATGGAGCATTGTGATGCCAAGTATCATGGAGGATTGTGATGACAAAGGTTATGGAGCAATGTGATGATAAGGGCTTGGAGCATTGTGATGACAAGGGTCATGGAGCATTGTTAAGACAAGGGCATGGAGTATTGTGATGACAAGGGCCATTGAGAATTTTGACGACAAGTCGTGAAGCATTTTGATGAGAAGCTCATGGAACTTTCTATGACAGGGTTCATGGAGCATTGCGATAACAAGTGCATGGCGAATTGTGATGACAAGTGCATGTAACATTGTGATGAGAAGTGTCATGTAGCATTGTGATGACAAGGACGAGAGAATTGTGATGACAAGGGTCATGGAGCATTGTGATAAGCAGGGCATGGAGCATTGTGATGGCAAGACCGTGGAGCATTTTGATGAGAAGTCCATAGATAATTGTGATGACGAGCGTCATGGAGCACTGTAATGACAAGGGGCATGGAGCATTGTGATGACAGGTGTCATGGAGCATTGTGATGACAAGCTTGTGGAGTATTGTGATGAAAATGGCATGGAGCTTTTTGATGAAAAAGGCATGGGGCCTTTTCATGACAGGGTTCAATGAGCATTCTGACG